>NW_028256520.1:0-21371 GCF_048593485.1 Apis florea
TCCGGAAAACCCGTATGAAATGTGTCGAAAGAGGAGAGTTTCGCGCATGAAGAGAGCCAAAAAAATCCTAAATATGCCTACTAGAAGATAAGATACAGTGGTTTAATATTTCCGAAATTTTAAAAAATCAAAAATACGCTTCCACTATTTTGAATATAGCGTCTGAACCGTTTCTCTCTGAAAAACCCGAATGAAATCAATCGAAAGAGGAGAGTTTCGTGCTTGTAAGAAGCCAAAAAAATCCTAAATACGCCTACTAGAAGATAAGATACAGCGATTTAAATTCTTCGAAATTTTGAAAAATCAAAAATACCATACCAATCTTTTGAATATAGCGTCTGAACCGATACTCTCCGAAAAACCCGAATGATATGATTTGAAAGAGGAGAGATTCGCGCATGTAAGGAGCCGAAAAAATCCTAAATACGCCTACTAGAGGATAAGATACAGCGGTTTAAAAATTCCGAAATTTTAAGAAATCAAAAATACATTCCACTATTTTGAATATAGCGTCTGAACCGTTTCTCTCTGAAAAACCCCAAAAAAATCAATCGAAAGAGGAGAGTTTCGCGCTTGTAAGGAGCCAAAAAAATCCTAAATACGCCTACTAGAAGATAAGATACAGTGGTTTAAATACTTCGAAATTTTAAAAAATCAAAAATACCCTTCCACTATTTTGAATATAGCGTCTGAACCGTTTCTCTCCGAAAAAACCGAATGAAATGAGTCGAAAGAGGAGTGTACCGCGCTTGAAAGGAGCCAAAAAAATCCTAAATACGCCTACAAGAAGATGAGATACAGCGGTTTAAAAATTCCGAAATTTTAAGAAATCAAAAATACCATTCCACTATTTTGAATATAGCGTCTGAACCGTTTCTCTCTGAAAAACCCCAATAAAATCAATCGAAAGAGGAGAGTTTCGCGCTTGAAATGTGCCAAAAAAATCCTAAATACGCCTACTAGAAGATAAGATACAGCGGTTTAAATAATTCGAAATTTTAAAAAATCAAAAATACCCTTCCACTATTTTGAATATAGCGTTTGAACCGTTTCTCTCCGAAAAAACCGAATGAAATGATTCGAAAGAGGAGTGTACCGCGCTTGAAAGGAGCCAAAAAAATCCTAAATACGCCTACAAGAAGATGAGATACAGCGGTTTAAAAATTCCGAAATTTTAAGAAATCAAAAATACCATTCCACTATTTTGAATATAGCGTCTGAACCGTTTCTCTCCGATAAACCGGAATGAAACGATTCAAAAGAGGAGAGTTTCGCGCCTGAAGGGAGCCAAAAACATCCTAAATACGCCTACTAGAAGATAAGATACAGCGGTTTAAATACTTCGAAATTTTGAAAAATCAAAGATACCCTACCAATCTTTTGATTATAGCGTCTGAACCGTTTCTCTCCGAAAAAACCGAATGAAATGAGTCGAAAGTGGAGTGTTCCGCGCTTGAAAGGAGCCAAAAAAATCCTAAATACGTCTACTAGAAGATAAGATACAGCGGTTTAAATACTTCGAAATTTTAAAAAATCAATGATACACCTCCAATCTTTTGAATATAGCGTCTGAACCGTTCCTCTCCGAAAAACCCGAATGAAAGGATTCGAAAGGGGAGAGTTTCGCACTTGTAAGTAGCCAAAAAATTCCAAAATACGCATACTAGAAGATAAGATACTGCGGTTTAAATACTTCGAAATTTTGAAAAATCAAAAATACCCTACCAATCTTTTGAATATAGCGTCTGAACCGATTCTCTCCGAAAAACCCGAATGATATGATTTGAAAGAGGAGAGATTCGCGCATGTAAGGAGCCGAAAAAATCCTAAATCCGCCTACTAGAAGATAAGATACAGCGGTTTAAAAATTCCGAAATATTAAAAAATCAAAAATACCCTTCCCCTATTTTGAATATTGCTTCTGAACCGTTTCTCTCCGAAAAACCCGAATGAAATGAGTCGAAAGAGGAGTGTACCGCGCTTGAAATGAGCCAAAAATATCCTAAATACGCCTACTAGAAGATAAGATACAGCGGTTTAAAAATTCCGAAATTTTAAAAAATCAAAAATACTCTTCCACTATTTTGAAGATAGCATCTGAACCGTTTCTCTCCGAAAAACCGGAATGAAACGATTCGAAAGAGGAGAGTTTCGCGCTTGAAACGACCCAAAAAAATCCAAAATACGCGTACTAGAAGATAAGATACAGCGGTTTAAAGACATCGAAATTTTAAAAAATCAAAAATACAATCCAATCTTTTGAATATAGCGTCTGAACCGTTTCTCTCCGAAAAACCCGAATGAAATGAGTCGAAAGAGGAGAGTTTCGAGCATGAAGGGAGCCAAAAAAATCCTAAATACGCCTACTAGAAGATAAGATACTGCGATTTAAAAATTTCGAAATTTTAAAAAATCAGAAATACCCTTCCCCTATTTTGAATATTGCTTCTGAACCGTTTCTCTCCGAAAAACCCGAATGAAATGAGTCGAAAGAGGAGTGTACCGCGCTTGAAATGAGCCAAAAATATCCAAAATACGCCTACTAGAAGATAAGATACAGCGGTTTAAAAATTCCGAAATTTTAAAAAATCAAAAATACTCTTCCACTCTTTTGAAGATAGCGTCTGAACCGTTTCTCTCCGAAAAACCGGAATGAAACGAGTCGAAAGGGGAGAGTTTCGCGCTTGAAACGAGCCAAAAAAATCCTAAATTCGCCTACTAGAAGATAAGATACAGCGTTTTAAAAATTCCGAAATATTAAAAAATCAAAAATACCCTTCCACTATTTTGAATATAGCGTCTGAACCGTTTCTCTCCGAAAAACCGGAATGAAACGAGTCGAAAGAGGAGAGTTTCGCGCTTGAAACGAGCAAAAAAATCCTAAATACGCCTACTAGAAGATAAGATACAGCGTTTTAAAAATTCCGAAATATTAAAAAATCAAAAATACACTTCCACTATTTTGAATATAGCGTCTGAACAGTTTCTCTCCGAAAAACCCGAATGAAATGAGTCGAAAGAGGAGAGTTTCGCGCATGAAAGGAGCCAAAAAAATCCTAAATACGCCTACTAGAAGATAAGATACAGAGGTTTAAAAATTCCGAAATTTTAAAAAATCAAAAATACCCTTCCACTTTTATGAATATAGCGTCTGAACCGTTTCTCTCAGAAAAACCGGAATGAAACGATTCGAAAGAGGAGAGTTTCGCGCTTGAAATGAGCTCAAAAAATCATAAATACGCCTACTAGAAGATAAGATACAGCGTTTTAAAAATTCCGAAATTTTAAAAAATCAAAAATACCCTTCCACTATTTTGAATATAGCGTCTGAACAGTTTCTCTCCGAAAAACCGGAATGAAACGAGTCGAAAGAGAAGAGTTTCGCGCTTGAAACGAGCCAAAAAAATCCTAAATTCGCCTACTACAAGATAAGATACAGCGTTTTAAAAATTCCGAAATTTTAAAAAATCAAAAATACCCTTCCACTACTTTGAATATAGCGTCTGAACAGCTTCTCTCCAAAAAACCCGAATGAAATGAGTCGAAAGAGGAGAGTTTCGCGCATGAAGGGAGCCAAAAAAATCAAAATACGCCTACTAGAAGATAAGATACAGCGATATAAAATTTCGAAATTTTAAAAAATCAGAAATACCCTTCCCCTATTTTGAATATTGCTTCTGAACCGTTTCTCACCGAAAAACCCGAATGAAATGAGTCGAAAGAGGAGTGTACCGCGCTTGAAATGAGCCAAAAATATCCTAAATACGCCTACTAGAAGATAAGATACAGCGGTTTAAAAATTCCGAAATTTTAAAAAATCAAAAATACTCTTCCACTCTTTTGAAGATAGCGTCTGAACCGTTTCTCTCCGAAAAACCGGAATGAAACGAGTCGAAAGGGTAGAGTTTCGCGCTTGAAACGAGCCAAAAAAATCCTAAATTCGCCTACTAGAAGATAAGATACAGAGGTTTAAAAATTCCGAAATTTTAAAAAATCAAAAATACCCTTCCACTTTTATGAATATAGCGTCTGAACCGTTTCTCTCAGAAAAACCGGAATGAAACGATTCGAAAGAGGAGAGTTTCGCGCTTGAAATGAGCTCAAAAAATCATAAATACGCCTACTAGAAGATAAGATACAGCGTTTTAAAAATTCCGAAATTTTAAAAAATCTAAAATACCCTTCCACTATTTTGAATATAGCGTCTGAACCGTTTCTCTCCGAAAAACCGGAATGAAACGAGTCGAAAGAGGAGAGTTTCGCGCTTTAAACGAGCCAAAAAAATCCTAAATTCGCCTACTAAAAGATAAGATACAGCGTTTTAAAAATTCCGAAATTTTAAAAAATCAAATATACCCTTCCACTACTTTGAATGTAGCGTCTGAACAGCTTCTCTCCAAAAAACCCGAATGAAATGAGTCGAAAGAGGAGAGTTTCGCGCATGAAGGGAGCCAAAAAAATCCTAAATACGCCTACTAGAAGATAAGATACAGCGATTTAAAAATTTCGAAATTTTAAAAAATCAGAAATACCCTTCCCCTATTTTGAATATTGCTTCTGAACCGTTTCTCTCCGAAAAACCCGAATGAAATGAGTCGAAAGAGGAGTGTACCGCGCTTGAAATGAGCCAAAAATATCCTAAATACGCCTACTAGAAGATAAGATACAGCGGTTTAAAAATTCCGAAATTTTAAAAAATCAAAAATACTCTTCCACTATTTTAAAGATAGCGTCTGAACCGTTTCTCTCCGAAAAACCGGAATGAAACGAGTCGAAAGAGGAGAGTTTCGCGCTTGAAACGAGCCAAAAAAATCCTAAATACGCCTACTAGAAGATAAGATACAGCGTTTTAAAAATTCCGAAATATTAAAAAATCAAAAATACCCTTCCACTATTTTGAATATAGCGTCTGAACAGTTTCTCTCCGAAAAACCCGAATGAAATGAGTCGAAAGAGGAGAGTTTCGCGCATGAAGGGAGCCAAAAAAATCCTAAATACGCCTACTAGAAGATAAGATACAGCGGTTTAAAAATTCCGAAATTTTAAAAAATCAAAAATACTCTTCCACTCTTTTGAAGATAACATCTGAACCGTTTCTCTCCGAAAAACCGGAATGAAACGATTCGAAAGAGGAGAGTTTCGCGCTTGAAACGACCCAAAAAAATCCAAAATACGCGTACTAGAAGATAAGATACAGCGGTTTAAAGACATCGAAATTTTAAAAAATCAAAAATACAATCCAATCTTTTGAATATAGCGTCTGAACCGTTTCTCTCCGAAAAACCCGAATGAAATGAGTCGAAAGAGGAGAGTTTCGAGCATGAAGGGAGCCAAAAAAATCCTAAATACGCCTACTAGAAGATAAGATACAGAGGTTTAAAAATTCCGAAATATTAAAAAATCAAAAATACCCTTCCACTATTTTGAATATAGCGTCTGAACCGTTTCTCTCCGAAAAACCGGAATGAAACGAGTCGAAAGAGGAGAGTTTCGCGCTTGAAACGAGCCAAAAAAATCCTAAATACGCCCACTAGAAGATAAGATTCAGCGTTTTAAAAATTCCGAAATATTAAAAAATCAAAAATACCCTTCCACTATTTTGAATATAGCGTCTGAACAGTTTCTCTCCGAAAAACCCGAATGAAATGAGTCGAAAGAGGAGAGTTTCGCGCTTGAAACGAGCCAAAAAAATCCTAAATACGCCTACTAGAAGATAAGATACAGCGTTTTAAAAATTCCGAAATATTAAAAAATCAAAAATACCCTTCCACTATTTTGAATATAGCGTCTGAACAGTTTCTCTCCGAAAAACACAAATGAAATGAGTCGAAAGAGGAGAGTTTCGCGCATGAAGGGAGACAAAAAAATCCTAAATACGCCTACTAGAAGATAAGATACAGCGGTTTAAAAATTCCTTAATTTTTAAAAATCTAAAATACCCTTCCACTATTTTGAATATAGCGTCTGAACCGTTTCTCTCCGAAAAACCGGAATGAAACGAGTCGAAAGAGGAGAGTTTCGCGCTTGAAACGAGCCAAAAAAATCCTAAATTCGCCTACTAAAAGATAAGATAGAGCGTTTTAAAAATTTCGAAATTTTAAAAAATCAAAAATACCCTTCCACTACTTTGAATATAGCGACTGAACAGCTTCTCTCCAAAAAACCCGAATGAAATGAGTCGAAAGAGGAGAGTTTCGCGCATGAAGGGAGCCAAAAAAATCCTAAATACGCCTACTAGAAGATAAGATACAGCGATTTAAAAATTTCGAAATTTTAAAAAATCAGAAATACCCTTCCCCTATTTTGAATATTGCTTCTGAACCGTTTCTCTCCGAAAAACCCGAATGAAATGAGTCGAAAGAGGAGTGTACCGCGCTTGAAATGAGCCAAAAATATCCTAAATACGCCTACTAGAAGATAAGATACAGCGGTTTAAAAATTCCGAAATTTTAAAAAATCAAAAATACCCTTCCACTATTTTGAAGATAGCGTCTGAACCGTTTCTCTCAGAAAAACCGGAATGAAACGATTCGAAAGAGGAGAGTTTCGCGCTTGAAATGAGCTCAAAAAATCATAAATACGCCTACTAGAAGATAAGATACAGCGTTTTAAATATTCCGAAATTTTAAAAAATCAAAAATACCCTTCCACTATTTTGAATATAGCGTCTGAACCATTTCTCGTCGACAAACCGGAATGAAACGAGTCGAAAGAGGAGAGTTTCGCGCTTGAAACGAGCCAAAAAATCCAAAATACGCCTACTAGAAGATAAGATACAACGGTTTAAACATTCCGAAATTTTTAAAAATCTAAAATACCCTTCCACTCTTTTGAATATAGCGTTTGAACCGTTTCTCTACGAAAAACCCGAATGAAATGATTCGAAAGAGGAGGGATTCGCGCTTGTAGGGATGCAAGAAAACCCTAAATACGCCTACTAAAAGATAAGATACAGCGGTTTAAATACTCCGAAATTTTAGAAAATCAAATATACCCTTCCACTATTCTAAATATAGCGTCTGATCCGTTTCTCTAACAAAAACCAGAACGAAATGTGTTGAAAGAGGAGAATTTCGCGCTTGAAATAAGACGAAAAAATCCTAAATTCGACTACGAGAAGAAAAGATACAGCGGTTTAAATACCCCAAATTTTAAAAAAATTAAAAATTTCCATCCATTATTTTGAATGTAGCGTCTGAGCTGTTTCTCTTCGAAAAATCGGAAAGAAATGAATCGAAAGAGGAGAGATTCGCGCTGCAAATGTGCCGAAAATATCCTAAATGCGTCTACAAGTAGATAAGATACAGCGGTTTAAATACATCGAAATTTTAAAATATCAAATATATTCTTCCACTATTTTGAATATAGCGTCTGAAACATTTCTCTCCAAAAAACCCGAGTGAAATGACTCGAAAGAGGAGAGCTTCGCGCTTGAAATGAGCCAAAAAATCCTGAATACGCCTACTAAAAGACAAGATACAGCGGTTTAAATACTCCGAAATTTAAAAAAATAAAAAATACCCCCCACCCCTATTTTGGAGATAGTGTCTGAAACGTTTCTCTCCCAAAAACCCGAATGAAATGAGTCGAAAGAGGAGAGTTTCGCGCTTGAAATGAGCCCAAAAAATCCAAAATACGCCTATTAGAAGATAAGATACAACGGTTTAAACATTCCGAAATTTTTAAAAATCTAAAATACCCTTCCACTCTTTTGAATATAGCGTCTGAACCGTTTCCCTCCGAAAAACCGGAATGAAACGAGTCGAAAGAGGAGAGTTTCGCGCTTGAAACGAGCCAAAAAAATCCTAAATACGCCTACTAGAAGATAAGATACAGCGGTTTAAATACATCGAAATTTTAAAAAATCAAAAATACCCTCCAATCTTTTGAATATAGCGTCTGAACCGTTTCTCTCCGAAAAACCCAAATGAAATGAGTCGAAAGAGGAGAGTTTCGAGCATGAAGGGAACCAAAAATATCCTAAATACGCCTACTAGAAGATAAGATACAGAGGTTTAAAAATTCCGAAATTTGAAAAAATCAAAAATACCCTTCCACTTTTATGAATATAGCGTCTGAACCGTTTCTCTCCGAAAAACCGGAAAGAAACGAGTCGAAAGAGGAGAGTTTCGCGCTTGAAACGAGCCAAAAGAATCCTAAATTCGCCTACTAGAAGATAAGATACAGCGTTTTAAAAATTCCTTAATTTTTAAAAATCTAAAATACCCTTCCACTATTTTGAAGATAGCATCTGAACTGTTTCTCTCCGAAAAACCGGAATGAAACGAGTCGAAAGAGGAGAGTTTCGCGCTTGAAATGTGCCCAAAAAATCCAAAATACGCCTACTAGAAGATAAGATACAGCGTTATAAATATTCCGAAATTTTAAAAAATCAAAAATACCCTTCCACTATTTTGAATATAGCGTCTGAACCGTTTCTCTCCGAAAAACCGGAATGAAACGAGTCGAAAGAGGAGAGTTTCGCGCTTGAAACGAGCCAAAAAAATCCTAAATACGCCTACTAGAAGATAAGATACAGCGGTTTAAAGACATCGAAATTTTAAAAAATCAAAAATACCCTCCAATCTTTTGAATATAGCATCTGAACTGTTTCTCTCCGGAAAACCGGAATGAAACGATTCGAAAGAGGAGAGTTTCGCGCTTGAAATGAGCCCAAAAAATCCTAAATACGCCTACTAGAAGATAAGATACAGAGGTTAAAAAATTCCGAAATTTTAAAAAATCAAAAATACCCTTCCACTTTTATGAATATAGCGTCTGAACCGTTTCTCTCAGAAAAACCGGAATGAAACGATTCGAAAGAGGAGAGTTTCGCGCTTGAAATGAGCCCAAAAAATCCTAAATACGCCTACTAGAAGATAAGATACAGCGTTTTAAAAATTCCGAAATTTTAAAAAATCAAAAATACCCTTCCACTATTTTGAATATAGCGTCTGAACAGTTTCTCTCCGAAAAACCCGAATGAAATGAGTCGAAAGAGGAGAGTTTCGCGCATGAAGGGAGCCAAAAAAATCCTAAATACGCCTACTAGAAGATAAGATACAGCGGTTTAAAAATTCCTTAATTTTTAAAAATCTAAAATACCCTTCCACTATTTTGAATATAGCGTCTGAACCGTTTCTCTCCGAAAAAACGGAATGAAACGAGTCGAAAGAGGAGAGTTTCGCGCTTGAAACGAGCCAAAAAAACCCTAAATTCGCCTACTAGAAGATAAGATACAGCGTTTTAAAAATTCCGAAATTTTAAAAAATCAAAAATACCATTCCACTATTTTGAATATAGGGTCTGAACAGTTTCTCTCCGAAAAACCCGAATGAAATGAGTCGAAAGAGGAGAGTTTCGCGCATGAAGGGAGCCAAAAAAATCCTAAATACGCCTACTAGAAGATAATATACAGCGATTTAAAAACTTCGAAATTTTAAAAAATCAGAAATACCCTTCCCCTATTTTGAATATTGCGTCTGAACTGTTTCTCTCCGAAAAACCCGAATGAAATCAGTCGAAAGAGGAGAGTTACGCGCTTGAAATGAACTTAAAAATCCTAAATACGCCTACTAGAAGATAAGATACAGCGGTTTAAAAATTCCGAAATTTTAAAAAATCAAAAATACCTTTCCACTATTTTGAATATAGCGTCTGAACCGTTTCTCTCCGAAAAACCGGAATGTAAAGAGTCAAAAGAGGAGAGTTCCGCGCTTGAAATGAGCCAAAAAAATACAGATACGCCAACTAGAAGATAGGATACAGCGGTATAAATACTTCGATATTTTAAAAAATCAAAAATACCCTTCCACTACTTTGAATATAGCGTCTGAACCGTTTCTCTCTGAAAAACCCGAATGAAACCAATCGAAAGAGGAGAGTTTCCCGCTTGAAATGAGCCAAAAAATCCCAAATACGCCTACTAGAAGACAAGATAAAGCGGTTTAAATTCTCGGAAATTTTAAAAAATCAAAAATACCCTTCCACTAATTTGAATATATCGTCATAACCGTTTCTCTCCGAAAAACCCGAATGAAATGATTTGAAAGTGGGGTGTTTCGCGCTGGAAATGAGCCCAAAAAATCCTAAATACGCCAACTACAAGATAAGATACAGCGGTTTAAATACTTCGAAATTTTGAAAAATCAAGAATACCCTACCAATCTTTTGAATGTAGCGTCTGAACCGTTTTTCTCCGAAAAACCCGAATGAAATGGTTCGAAAGAGGAGAGATTCACGCATGTAAGGAGCCAAAAAAATCCTAAATACGCCTACTAGAACATATGATACAGCGGTTTTAAAACATCGAAATTTTAAAAAATCAAAAATACCCTTCCACTTATTTGAATATAGCGTCTTAACCGTTTCTCTCCGATAATCCCGAATGAAATCAGACGAAACAGGAGAGTTTCGCGCTTGAAATGTGCCAAAAAAATCTTTAATACGATAGTAGAAAATAAGATAGAGCTGTTTAAATACTCCGAAATTTTAGATAATCAAAAATAACCTTCCACTATTTTGAATATAGCGTCTGAACCGTTTCTCTCCGAAAAACCCGAATGAAATGAGTCGAAAGGGGAAAGTTTCGCGCTTGAAATGAGCCAAAAAATCCTAAATACGCCTACTAGAAGATAAGATACAGCGGTTTAAAAATTGCGAAATTTTAAAAAATCAAAAATACCCTTCCACTGTTTTGAATATAGCGTCTGAACCGTTTCTCTGAAAAACCCGAATGAATCTAGTCGAAAGAGGAGAGATTCGCGCATGTAAGGTGCCAAAAAAATCCTAAATACGCCTTCTAGAAGATAAGATACAGAGGTTTAAAAATTCCGAAATTTTAAAAAATCAAAAATACCCTTCCACTTCTATGAATATAGCGTCTGAACCGTTTATCTCAGAAAAACCGGAGTGAAACGATTCGAAAGAGGAGAGTTTCGCGCATGAAGGGAGCCAAAAAAATCCTAAATACGCCTACTAGAAAATAAGATACAGCGTTTTAAATATTCCGGAATTTTAAATAATCAAAAATACCCTTCCACTATTTTGAATATAGCGTCTGAACCGTTTCTCTCCGAAAAACCCGAATGAAATCAATCGAAAGAGGAGATCTTCGCGCTTGAAATGTGGCAAGAAAATCCTAAATACGCCTACTAGCAGATAAGATACAGCCGTTTAAAAACTCCGAAATTTTAGAAAATCAAAAATACCCTTAGACTATTTTGAATATAGCGTCTGAACCGTTTCTCTCTGAAAAACTCGAATGAAATCAATCGAAAGAGGAGAGTTTCACGCTTGAAATGAGCCAAAAAAATCCCAAATACGCATACTAGAAGACAAGATAAAGCGGTTTAAAAACTCCGAAATTTTAAAAAATCAAAAATACCCTTCCACTATTTTGAATATAGCGTCTTAACCGTTTCTCTCCGAAAAACCCGAATGAAAAGAGACGAAAGAGGAGAGTTCCGCGCTTGAAATGAGCCAAAAAAATCGTAAACAGGCCTACTAGAAGATAAGATTCAGCGGTTTAAATATTCCGAAATTTTAAAAAATCAAAAATACCCTTCCTCTATTTTGAATATAGCGTTTGAACCGTTTCTCTCCGAAAAACCGAGATGAAACGAGTCGAAAGAGGAGAGTTTCTTGCTTGAAATAAGCCAAAAAAATCCTAAACACGCCTACTAGAAGATAAGATACAGCGGTTTAAAAACTTCGAAGTTTTAAAAAATCAAAAATATCCTTCCACTATTTTGAATATAGCGTCTGAACCGTTTCTCTCCGAAAAACCCGAATGAAATCAATCGAAAGAGGAGATCTTCGCGCTTGAAATGTGGCAAGAAAATCCTAAATACGCCTACTAGCAGATAAGATACAGAGTTTTAAAAATTCCGAAATTTGAAAAATCAAAAATACCCTCCAATCTTTTGAATATAGCGTCTGAACCGTTTCTCTCCGAAAAACCCGAATGAAATGAGTCGAAAGAGGAGAGTTTCGCGCATGAAGGGAGCCAAAAAAATCCTAAATACGCCTACTAGAAGATAAGATACAGAGGTTTAAAAATTCCGAAATTTTAAAAAATCAAAAATACCCTCCCACTTTTATGAATAGAGCGTGTGAACCGTTTCTCTCCGAAAAACCGGTATGAAACCAGTCGAAAGAGGAGAGTTTCGCGCTTGAAACGAGCCAAAAAAATCCTAAATACGCCTACTAAAAGATAAGATACAGCGGTTTAGACACTCCGAAATTTTAAAAAATCAAAAATAGCCTTCCACTCTTTTGAATATAGCGTCTGAACCGTTTCTCTCCGAAAAACCCGAATGAAATTATTCGAAAGAGGAGAGATTCCCGTATGTAAGGAGTAAAAAAAATCCTAAATTCGCCTTCTAGAAGATGAGATATAGCGGTTTTCATACTCCGAAATTTTAAAAAATCAAAAATGCCCTTCCACTATATTGAATATAGCGTCTGAAAAATTTCTCTCCGAAAAACCCGAATGAAATGAGTCGAAAGAGGAGAGTTTCGCGCATGAAGGGAGCCAAAAAAATCCTAAATACGCCTACTAGAAGATAAGATACAGCGGTTTAAAAATTCCGAAATTTTAGAAAATCAAAAATACACTTCCACTATTCTAAATATAGCGTCTGAACCGTTTCTCACCGAAAAACACGAATGAAATCAATCGAAAGAGGAGAGCTTCGCGCTTGAAAGGTGACAAAAAAATCCCAAATACGCCTACTAGAAGATAAGATACAGAGGTTTAAAAACTCCGAAATTTTGAAAAATCGAAGATACCCTTCCACTATTTTGAAAATAGCGTCTGAACCGTTTCTCTCTGAAAAATCCGAATGAAAGGATTCGAAAGAGGAGAGCTTCGCGCTTGAAATGTGGCAAAAAAATCCCAAATACGCCTACTAGAAGATAAGATACAGCCGATTAAAGACTCCGAAATTTTAGAAAATCAGAAATACCCTTCCACTATTTTGAATATAGCGTCTGAACCGTTTCTCTCTGAAAAACCCGAATGAAATCAATCGAAAGAGGAGAGTTTCCCGCTTGAAATGAGCCAAAAAAATCCCAAATACGCCTACTAGAAGACAAGATAAAGCGGTTTAAAATCTCCGAAATTTTAAAAAATTAAAAATACCCTTCCACTCTTTTGAATATAGCGTCTGAACCGTTTCTCTCCGAAAAACCCGAATGAAATCAGTCGAAAGAGGAGAGTTTCGCGCTTGTAAGGAGCCAAAAAAATCCTAAATACGCCTACCTGAAGATAAGATACAGCGGTTTAAATATTCCGAAATTTTAAAAAATCGAAGATACCCTTCCACTATTTTGAATATAGTGTCTGAACCGTTTCTCTCCGAAAAACCCGAATGAAATCAATCGAAAGAGGTGAGCTTCGCGCTTGAAAGGTGACAAAAAAATCCCAAATACGCCTACTAGAAGATAAGATACAGAGGTTTAAAAACTCCGAAATTTTGAAAAATCGGAGATACCCTTCAACTATTTTGAATATAGCGTCTGAACCGTTTCTCTCTGAAAAATCCGAATGAAAGGATTCAAAAGAGGAGAGCTTCGCGCTATAAATGTGGCAAAAAAATCCTAAATACGCCTACTAGAAGATAAGATACAGCCGTTTAAAAACTCCGAAATTTTAGAAAATCATAAATACCCTTAGACTATTTTGAATATATCGTTTGAACCGTTTCTCTCTGAAAAACTCGAATGAAATCAATCGAAAGAGGAGAGTTTCCCGCTTGAAATGAGCCAAAAAAATCCCAAATACGCATACTAGAAGACAAGATAAAGCGGTTTAAAATCTCCGAAATTTTAAAAAATCAAAAATACCCTTCCACTATTTTGAATATAGCGTCTGAACCGTTTCTCTCCGAAAAACCGAAATGAAACGAGTCGAAAGAGGAGAGTTTCGCGCTTGAAATGAGCCCAAAAAATACAAAATACCTCTACTAGAAGATAAGATACAGCGGTTTAAATACTTCGAAATTTTGAAAAATCAAAAATTCCCTACCAATCTTTTGAATATAGCGTCTGAACCGTTTCTCTCCGAAAAACCCGAATGAAATTATACGAAAGAGGAGAGATTCGCGCATGTAAGGAGTAAAAAAAATCCTAAATTCGCCTACTAGAAGATGAGATATAGCGGTTTTCATACTCCGAAATTTTAAAAAATTAAAAATACCCTTCCACTATATTGAATATAGCGTCTGAAAAATTTCTCTCCGAAAAACCGGAATGAAAAGAGTCGAAAGAGGAGAGTTCCGCGCTTGAAATGCGCCAAAAAAATACACATACGCCAACTAGAAGATAGGATACAGCGGTATAAATACTTCGAAATTTTAAAAAATCGAATATACCCTTCCACTACTTTGAATATAGCGTCTGTACCGTTTCTCTCCGAAAAACCCGAATGAAATCACTCAAAATAGGAGAGATTCGCGCTTGTACGGAGCCAAAAAAATTCTAATACGCCTACTAGAAGATATGATACAGCGGTTTAAATACTCCGAAATTTTAGAAAATCAAAAATACCCTCCGACAATTTTTTGAATATAGCGTCTGAACCGTTTCTCTCCGAAAAACCCGAATGAAATCAATCGAAAGAGGAGAGCTTCGCGCTTGAAAGGTGACAAAAAAATCCCAAATACGCCTACTAGAAGATAAGATACAGCCGTTTAAAACTCCGAAATTTTAGAAAATCAGAAATACCCTTCCACTATTTTGAATATAGCGTCTGAACCGTTTCTCTCTGAAAAACCCGAATGAAATCAATCGAAAGAGGAGAGTTTCCCGCTTGAAATGAGCCAAAAAAATCCCAAATACGCCTACTAGAAGACAAGATAAAGCGGTTTAAAATCTCCGAAATTTTAAAAAATTAAAAATACCCTTCCACTCTTTTGAATATAGCGTCTGAACCGTTTCTCTCCGAAAAACCCGAATGAAATCAGTCGAAAGAGGAGAGTTTCGCGCTTGTAAGGAGCCAAAAAAATCCTAAATACGCCTACCTGAAGATAAGATACAGCGGTTTAAATATTCCGAAATTTTAAAAAATCAAAAATACCCTTCCACTATTTTGAATATAGCGTCTGAACCGTTTCTCTCCGAAAAACCGAAATGAAAAGAGTCGAAAGAGGAGAGTTTCGCGCTTGAAATGAGCCAAAAAAATACAAAATACCCCTACTAGAAGATAAGATACAGCGGTTTAAATACTTCGCACTTTTAAAAAATCATAAATACCCTTCCACTGTTTTGAATATAGCGTCTGAACCGCTTCTCTCCGAAAAACTCGAATGAAACGAGTCGAAAGAGAGGAGTTTCGCGCTTGTAAGGAGTCAAATAAATCCTAAATACGCCAACGAGAAGATAAGATACAGCGGTTTAAAAATTTCGAAATTTTAAAGAATTAAAATACCCATCCACTATTTTGAATATAGTGTATGAACCGTTTCCTCCGAAAACCCGAATGAAATGATTCGAAAGAGGAGAGCTTCGCGCTTGTAAGGAGCCAAAAAAATTCTAAATACGCCTACTAGAAGATAAGATACAGCGGTTTAAAAACTTCAAAGTTTTAAAAAATCAAAAATACCCTTCCACTATTTGAATATATCGTCTGAACCGTTTCTCTCCGAAAAACTCGAATGAAATTATTCGAAAGAGGAGAGATTCGCGCATGTAAGGAGTAAAAAAAATCCTTAATTCGCCTACTAGAAGATGAGATATAGCGGTTTTCATACTCTGAAATTTTAAAAAATCAGAAATACCCTTCCACTATATTGAATATAGCGTCTGAAAAATTTCTCTCCGAAAAACCCGAATGAAATGAGTCGAAAGAGGAGAGTTTCGCGCATGAAGGGAGCCGAAAAAATCCTAAATACGCCTCCTAGAAGATAAGATACAGCGGTTTAAATATTCCGAAATTTTTAAAAATCTAAAATACGCTTCCACTATTTTGAATATAGCGTCTGAACAGTTTCTCTCCGAAAAACCGGAATGAAACAAGTCGAAAGAGGAGAGTTTCGCGCTTGAAACGTGCCAAAAAAAATCTTAAATACGCCTACTAGAAGATAAGATACAACGGTTTAAACACTCCGAAATTTTAGAAAATCAAAAATACACTTCCACTCTTCTAAATATAGCGTCTGAACCGTTTCTCACCGAAAAACACGAATGAAATCAATCGAAAGAGGAGAGCTTCGCGCTTGAAAGGTGCCAAAAAAATCCCAAATACGCCTACTAGAAAATAAGATACAGAGGTTTAAATACTCCGAAATTATGAAAAATCGAAGATACCCTTCCACTATTTTGAATATAGCGTCTGAACCGTTTCTCTCTGAAAAATCCGAATGAAAGGATTCGAAAGAGGAGAGCTTCGCGCTTGAAATGTGGCAAAAAAATCCTAAATGCGCCTACTAGAAGATAAGATACAGCCGTTTAAAAACTCCGAAATTTTAGAAAATCAGAAATACCCTTAGACTATTTTGAATATAGCGTTTGAACCGTTTCTCTCTGAAAAACCCGAATGAAATCAATCGAAAGAGGAGAGTTTCCCGCTTGAAATGAGCCAAAAAAATCCCAAATCCGCATACTAGAAGACAAGATAAAGCGGTTTAAAATCTCCGAAATTTTAAAAAATCAAAAATACCCTTCCACTATTTTGAATATAGCGTCTGAACCGTTTCTCTCCGAAAAACCGGAATGAAAAGAGTCGAAAGAGGAGAGTTCCGCGCTTGAAATGAGCCAAAAAAATCGTAAAGACGCCTACTAGAAGATAAGATTCAGCGGTTTAAATATTCCGAAATTTTAAAAAATCAAAAATACCCTTCCACTGTTTTGAATATAGCGTCTGAACCGTTTCTCTCCGAAAAACCGAAATGAAAGGAGTTGAAAGAGGAGATTTTCGCGCTTGTAAGAAGCAAAAAAAATCCTAAATTCGCATACTAGAAGATAAGATACAGCGGTTTAAAAACTCCGAAATTTTAAAAAATCAAAAATAACCTTCCATTATTTTGAATATAGCGTCTGAACCGTTTCTCTCCAAAAAACCGAAATGAAACGAATCGAAAGAGGAGAGTTTCGCGCTTGAAATGAGCCCAAAAAATACAAAATACCCCTACTAAAAGATAAGATACAGCGGTTTAAATACTTCGCACTTTTAAAAAATCATAAATACCCTTCCACTATTTTGAATATAGCGTCTGAACCGTTTCTCTCCAAAAAACCGAAATGAAACGAGTCGAAAGAGGAGAGTTTCGCGCTTGAAAGGAGCCAAAAAAATCCTAAATACCCCTACTAGAAGATAAGATACAGAGGTTTAAACATTCCGAAATTTTAAAAAATCAAAAATACTCTTCCACTAGTTTGAATATAGCGTCTGAACCGTATCTCTCCGAAAAACCCGAATGAAATCACTCAAAATAGGAGAGATTCGCGCTTGTACGGAGCCAAAAAAATTCTAATACGCCTACTAGAAGATATGATACAGCGGTTTAAATACTCCGAAATTTTAAAAAATCAAAAATAGCCTTCCATTATTTTGAATATAGCGTCTGAAACGTTTCTCTCCAAAAAACCGGAATGAAACCAGTCGAAAGAGGAGAGTTTCGAGCTTGAAAGGAGCAAAGAAAATCCTAAATTCGCCTACTAGAAGATGAGATACAGCGGTTTTCATACTCCGAAATTTTAAAAAATCAAAAATAGCCTTCCATTATTTTGAATATAGCGTCTGAACCGTTTCTCTCCAAAAAACCGGAATGAAACCAGTCGAAAGAGGAGAGTTTCGAGCTTGAAAGGAGCAAAAAAAATCCTAAATTCGCCTACTAGAAGATGAGATACAGCGGTTTTCATACTCCGAAATTTTAAAAAATCAAAAATAGCCTTCCATTATTTTGAATATAGCGTCTGAACCGTTTCTCTCCAAAAAACCCGAATGAAATGATTCGAAAGAGGAGAGATTCGCGCTTGCTAGGAGCCAAAAAAATCCTAAATACGCCTACTAGAAGATAAGATACAGCGGTTTAAAAACTTCTAAATTTTTAAAAATCAAAAATACCCTTCCACTCTTTTGAATATAGCGTCTGAACCGTTTCTCTCTGAAAAATCCGAATGAAAGGATTCGAAAGAGGAGAGCTTCGCGCTTGAAATGTGGCAAAAAAATCCTAAATGCGCCTACTAGAAGATAAGATACAGCGGTTTAAAAACTACGAAATTTTAGAAAATCAAAAATACCCTTCCACTCTTTTAAATATAGCGTCTGAATCATTTCTCTCCGAAAAACCCGAATGAAATCAGTCGAAAGAGGAGAGTTACGCGCTTGAAATATACGTAAAAGTCCTAAATACGCCTACTAGAAGATAAGATACAGCGGTTTAAAAATTCCGAAATTTTAAGAAATCAAAAATACCCTTCCACTATTTTGAATATAGCGTCTGAACCGTTTCTCTCCGAAAAACCGGAATGAAAAGAGTCGAAAGAGGAGAGTTCCGCGCTTGAAATGCGCCAAAAAAATACACATACGCCAACTAGAAGATAGGATACAGCGGTATAAACACTTCGAAATTTTAAAAAATCGAAAATACCCTTCCACTACTTTGAATATAGCGTCTGTACCGTTTCTCTCCGAAAAACCCGAATGAAATCACTCAAAATAGGAGAGATTCGCGCTTGTACGGAGCCAAAAAAATTCTAATACGCCTACTAGAAGATATGATACAGCGGTTTAAATACTCCGAAATTTTAGAAAATCAAAAATACCCTCCGACAATTTTTTGAATATAGCGTCTGAACCGTTTCTCTCCGAAAAACCCGAATGAAATCAATCGAAAGAGGTGAGCTTCGCGCTTGAAAGGTGACAAAAAAATCCCAAATACGCCTACTAGAAGATAAGATACAGAGGTTTAAAGACTCCGAAATTTTGAAAAATCGAAGATACCCTTCCACTATTTTGAATATAGCGTCTGAACCGTTTCTCACTGAAAAATCCGAATGAAAGGATTCAAAAGAGGAGAGCTTCGCGCTTGAAATGTGGCAAAAAAATCCTAAATACGCCTACTAGAAGATAAGATACAGCCGTTTAAAAACTCCGAAATTTTAGAAAATCAGAAATACCCTTAGACTATTTTGAATATAGCGTTTGAACCGTTTCTCTCTGAAAAACCCGAATGAAATCAATCGAAAGAGGAGAGTTTACCGCTTGAAATGAGCCAAAAAAATCCCAAATACGCATACTAGAAGACAAGATAAAGCGGTTTAAAATCTCCGAAATTTTAAAAAATCAAAAATACCCTTCCACTATTTTGAATATAGCGTCTGAACCGTTTCTCTCCGAAAAACCGGAATGAAAAGAGTCGAAAGAGGAGAGTTCCGCGCTTGAAATGAGCCAAAAAAATCGTAAAGAGGCCTACTAGAAGATAAGATTCAGCGGTTTAAATATTCCGAAATTTTAAAAAATCAAAAATACCCTTCCACTATTTTGAATATAGCGTCTGAACCGTTTCTCTCCGAAAAACCGAAATGAAAGGAGTCGAAAGAGGAGAGTTTCGCGCTTGTAAGAAGCAAAAAAAATCCTAAATTCGCATACTAGAAGATAAGATACAGCGGTTTAAAAACTCCGAAATTTTAAAAAATCAAAAATAACCTTCCATTATTTTGAATATAGCGTCTGAACCGTTTCTCTCCAAAAAACCGAAATTAAACGATTCGAAAGAGGAGAGTTTCGCGCTTGAAATGAGCCCAAAAAATACAAAATACCCCTACTAAAAGATAAGATACAGCGGTTTAAATACTTCGCACTTTTAAAAAATCATAAATACCCTTCCACTATTTTGAATATAGCGTCTGAACCGTTTCTCTCCAAAAAACCGAAATGAAACGAGTCGAAAGAGGAGAGTTTCGCGCTTGAAAGGAGCCAAAAAAATCCTAAATACCCCTACTAGAAGATAAGATACAGAGGTTTAAACATTCCGAAATTTTAAAAAATCAAAAATACCCTTCCACTAGTTTGAATATAGCGTCTGAACCGTTTCTCTCCAAAAAACCCGAATGAAATCACTCAAAATAGGAGAGATTCGCGCTTGTACGGAGCCAAAAAAATTCTAATACGCCTACTAGAAGATATGATACAGCGGTTTAAATACTCCGAAATTTTAAAAAATCAAAAATAGCCTTCCATTATTTTGAATATAGCGTCTGAACCGTTTCTCTCCAAAAAACCGGAATGAAACCTGTCGAAAGAGGAGAGTTTCGAGCTTGAAAGGAGCAAAAAAAATCCTAAATTCGCCTACTAGAAGATGAGATACAGCGGTTTTCATACTCCGAAATTTTAAAAAATCAAAAATAGCCTTCCATTATTTTGAATATAGCGTCTGAACCGTTTCTCTCCAAAAAACCCGAATGAAATGATTCGAAAGAGGAGAGATTCGCGCTTGCAAGGAGCCAAAAAAATCCTAAATGCGCCTACTAGAAGACAAGATACAGCGGTTTAAAGACTTCGAAATTTTAAAAAATCAAAAATACCCTTCCACTAATTTGAATATAGCGTGATAACCGTTTCTCTCCGAAAAACCCGAATGAAATGATTTGAAACTGGAGAGATTCGCGCTTGAAATGAGCCCAAAAAATCCTAAATACGCCTCCTAGAAGATAAGATACAGCGGTTTAAATATTCCGAAATTTTAAAAAATCAAAAAGATCCTTCCACTATTTTGAATATAGCGTCTGAACCGTTTCTCTCCGAAAAACCCGAATGAAATCAGTCGAATAGAGGAGAGTTACGCGCTTGTAAGGAGCCGAAAAAATCCTAAATACGCCTACTAGAAGATAAGATACAGCGGTTTAAATACTTCAAAATTTTAAAAAATCAAAAATACCCTTCCACTATTTTGAATATAGCGTCTGAACCGTTTCTCTCCGAAAAACCCGAATGAAATGATTCGAAAGAGGAGAGTTTCGCGCTTGAAATGAACCAAAAAAATCCTAAATACGCCTACTAAAAGATAAGATACAGCGGTTTAAATACTTCGAAATTTTAAAAAATCAAAAATACCCTTCCACTATTTTGAATATAGCGTCTGAACCGTTTCTCTCCGAAAAACCCGAATGAAATCAGTAGAAAGAGGAGAGTTACGCGCTTGAAATGAACGTAAAAATCCTAAATACGCCTACTAGAAGATAAGATACAGCGGTTTAAAAATTCCGAAATTTTAAAAAATCAAAAATACCCTGCCACTATTTTGAATATAGCGTCTGAACCGCTTCTCTCCGAAAAACCGGAATGAAAAGAGTCGAAAGAGGAGAGCTCCGCGCTTGAAACGAGCCAAAAAAATACAAATACGCCAACTAGAAGATAGGATACAGCG
>NW_028256521.1:0-46448 GCF_048593485.1 Apis florea
TTCTCTCCGATATACCCGAATGAAATGAGTCGAAAGAGGAGTGTACCGCGCTTGAAATGAGCCAAAAATATCCTAAATACGCCTACTAGAAGATAAGATACAGCGGTTTAAAAATTCCGAAATTTTAAAAAATCAAAAATACCCTTCCACTATTTTGAAGATAGCATCTGAACTGTTTCTCTCCGGATAACCGGAATGAAACGAGTCGAAAGAGGAGAGTTTTGCGCTTGAAATGAGCCCAAAAAATCCTAAATACGCCTACTAGAAGATAAGATACAACGGTTTAAACATTCCAAAATTTTTAAAAATCTAAAATACCCTTCCACTATTTTGAATATAGCGTCTGAACCATTTCTCGTTGACAAACCGGAATGAAACGAGTCGAAAGAGGAGAGTTTCGCGCTTGAAACGAGCCAAAAAAATTCTAAATACGCCTACTAGAAGATAAGATACAGCGGTTTAAAGACATCGAAATTTTAAAAAATCAAAAATACCCTCCAATCTTTTGAATATAGCATCTGAACTGTTTCTCTCCGGAAAACCGGAATGAAACGATTCGAAAGAGGAGAGTTTCGCGCTTGAAATGAGCCCAAAAAATCCTAAATACGCCTACTAGAAGATAAGTTACAGCGGTTTAAAAATTCCGAAATTTTAAAAAATCATAAATACCCTTCCACTATTTTGAATATAGCGTCTGAACAGTTTCTCTCCGAAAAACCCGAATGAAATGAGGCGAAAGAGGAGAGTTTCTCGCATGAAGGGAGCCAAAAAAATCCTAAATACGCCTACTAGAAGATAAGATACAAGGTTTTAAACATTCCGAAATTTTAAAAAATCATAAATACCCTTCCACTATTTTGAATATAGCGTCTGAACAGTTTCTCTCCGAAAAACCGGAATGAAACGAGTCGAAAGAGGAGAGTATCGCGCTTGAAACGAGCCAAAAAAATCCTAAACACGCCTACTAGAAGATAAGATACAGCTGTTTAAAGACAACAAAATTTTAAAAAATCAAAAATACCCTCCAATCTTTTGAATATAGCGTCTGAACCGTTTCTCTCCGAAAAACCGGAATGAAAATAGTCGAAAGAGGAGAGTTTCGCGCTTGAAACGACCCAAAAAAATCCTAAATACGCGTACTAGAAGATAAGATACAGCGGTTTAGATACTCCGAAATTTTAAAAAATCAGAAATGGCCTTCCACTCTTTTGAATATAGCGTCTGAACCGTTTCTCTCCGAATAACCCGAATGAAATGAGTCGAAAGAGGAGAGTTTCGCGCTTGAAATGAGCAAAAAAAATCCTAAATGCGCCTACTAGAAGATACGATACAGCGGTTTAAAAATTCTGAAATTTTGAAAAATCAAAAATACCCTACCAATCTTTTGAATATAGCGTCTGAACCGTTTCTCTCCGAAAAACCGGAATGAAACGGGTCGAAAGAGGAGAGTTTCGCGCTTGAAATGAGCCCAAAAAATCCAAAATACGCCTACTAGAAGATAAGATACAACGGTTTATACATTCCGAAATTCTTAAAAATCTAAAATACCCTTCCACTCTTTTGAATATAGCGTCTGAACCGTTTCTCTCCGAAAAACCCGAATGAAAGGAGTCGAAAGAGGAGAGTTTCGAGCATGAAGGGAGCCAAAAATATCCTACGCCTACTAGAAGATAAGATACAGCGGTTTAAAAACTCCTTAATTTTTAAAAATCTAAAATACCCTTCCACTTTTATGAATATAGCGTCTTAACCGTTTCTCTCAGAAAAACAGGAATGAAACGAGTCGAAAGAGGAGAGTTTCGCGCTTGAAACGAGCCAAAAAATCCTCAATACGCCTACTAGAAGATAAGATACAGCGTTTTAAATATTCCGAAATTTTAAAAAATCAAAAATACCCTTCCACTATTTTGAATATAGCGTCTGAACAGCTTCTCTCCAAAAAACCCGAATGAAATGAGTCGAAAGAGGAGAGTTTCGCGCATGAAGGGAGCCAAAAAAATCCTAAATACGCCTACTAGAAGATAAGATACAGCGATTTAAAAATTCTGAAATTTTGAAAAATCAAAAATACCCTACCAATCTTTTGAATATAGCGTCTGAACCGTTTCTCTCCGGATAACCGGAATGAAACGATTCGAAAGAGGAGAGTTTCGCGCTTGAAATGAGCCCAAAAAATCCTAAATACGCCTACTAGAAGATAAGATACAGCAGTTTAAAGAAATCAAAATTTTAAAAAATCAAAAATACCCTCCAATCTTTTGAATATAGCGTCTGAACCATTTCTCTCCGAAAAACCGGAATGAAAATAGTCGAAAGAGGAGAGTTTCGCGCTTGAAACGAGCCTAAAAAATCCTAAATACGCGTACTAGAAGATAAGATACAGCGGTTTAGATACTCCGAAATTTTAAAAAATCAGAAATGGCCTTCCACTATTTTGAATATAGCGTCTGAACCGTTTCTCTCCGACAAACCGGAATGAAACGAGTCGAAAGAGGAGAGTTTCGCGATTGAAATGAGCCCAAAAAATCCAAAATACGCCTACTAGAAGATAAGATACAACGGTTTAAACATTCCGAAATTTTTAAAAATCTAAAATACCCTGCCACTCTTTTGAATATAGCGTCTGAACCGTTTCTCTCCGAAAAACCGGAATGAAACGAGTCGAAAGAGGAGAATTTCGCGCTTGAAACGAGCCAAAAAAATCCTAAATACGCCTACTAGAAGATAAGATACAGCGGTTTAAATATTCTGAAATTTTAAAAAATCAAAAATACCCTCTAATCTTTTGAATATAGCGTCTGAACTGTTTCTCTCCGAAAAATCCGAATGAAATCAGTCGAAAGAGGAGAGTTTCGAGCATGAAGGGAGCCAAAAATATCCTAAATACGCCTACTAGAAGATAAGATACAGAGGTTTAAAAATTCCGAAATTTTAAAAAATCAAAAATACCCTTCCACTTTTATGAATATACCGTCTGAACCGTTTCTCTCCGAAAAACCCGAATGAAATGAGTCGAAAGAGGAGAGTTTCGCGCTTGAAATGAGCAAAAAAAATCCTAAATGCGCCTACTAGAAGATACGATACAGCGTTTTAAATATTCCGAAATTTTAAAAAATCAAAAATACCCTTCCACTATTTTGAATATAGCGTCTGAACAGTTTCTCTCCGATATACCCGAATGAAATGAGTCGAAAGAGGAGTGTACCGCGCTTGAAATGAGCCAAAAATATCCTAAATACGCCTACTAGAAGATAAGATACAGCGGTTTAAAAATTCCGAAATTTTAAAAAATCAAAAATACCCTTCCACTATTTTGAAGATAGCATCTGAACTGTTTCTCTCCGGATAACCGGAATGAAACGAGTCGAAAGAGGAGAGTTTTGCGCTTGAAATGAGCCCAAAAAATCCTAAATACGCCTACTAGAAGATAAGATACAACGGTTTAAACATTCCAAAATTTTTAAAAATCTAAAATACCCTTCCACTATTTTGAATATAGCGTCTGAACCATTTCTCGTCGACAAACCGGAATGAAACGAGTCGAAAGAGGAGAGTTTCGCGCTTGAAATGAGCCCAAAAAATCCTAAATACGCCTACTAGAAGATAAGATACAGCGGTTTAAAAATTCCGAAATTTTAAAAAATCATAAATACCCTTCCACTCTTTTGAAAATAGCGTCTGAACCGTTTCTCTCCGAATAACCCGAATGAAATGAGTCGAAAGAGGAGAGTTTCGCGCTTGAAATGAGCAAAAAAAATCCTAAATGCGCCTACTAGAAGATACGATACAGCGGTTTAAAAATTCTGAAATTTTGAAAAATCAAAAATACCCTACCAATCTTTTGAATATAGCGTCTGAACCGTTTCTCTCCGAAAAACCGGAATGAAACGAGTCGAAAGAGGAGAGTTTCGCGCTTGAAACGAGCCAAAAAAATCCTAAATACGCCTACTAGAAGATAAGATACAACGGTTTATACATTCCGAAATTTTTAAAAATCTAAAATACCCTTCCACTCTTTTGAATATAGCGTCTGAACCGTTTCTCTCCGAAAAACCCGAATGAAATGAGTCGAAAGAGGAGAGTTTCGAGCTTGAAAGGAGCCAAAAATATCCTACGCCTACTAGAAGATAAGATACAGCGGTTTAAAAACTCCTTAATTTTTAAAAATCTAAAATACCCTTCCACTTTTATGAGTATAGCGTCTTAACCGTTTCTCTCAGAAAAACAGGAATGAAACGAGTCGAAAGAGGAGAGTTTCGCGCTTGAAACGAGCCAAAAAATCCTCAATACGCCTACTAGAAGATAAGATACAGCGTTTTAAATATTCCGAAATTTTAAAAAATCAAAAATACCCTTCCACTATTTTGAATATAGCGTCTGAACAGCTTCTCTCCAAAAAACCCGAATGAAATGAGTCGAAAGAGGAGAGTTTCGCGCTTGAAGGGAGCCAAAAAAATCCTAAATACGCCTACTAGAAGATAAGATACAGCGATTTAAAAATTCTGAAATTTTGAAAAATCAAAAATACCCTACCAATCTTTTGAATATAGCGTCTGAACCGTTTCTCTCCGGATAACCGGAATGAAACGATTCGAAAGAGGAGAGTTTCGCGCTTGAAATGAGCCCAAAAAATCCTAAATACGCCTACTAGAAGATAAGATACAGCGGTTTAAAGACATCAAAATTTTAAAAAATCAAAAATACCCTCCAATCTTTTGAATATAGCGTCTGAACCATTTCTCTCCGAAAAACCGGAATGAAAATAGTCGAAAGAGGAGAGTTTCGCGCTTGAAACGAGCCTAAAAAATCCTAAATACGCGTACTAGAAGATAAGATACAGCGGTTTAGATACTCCGAAATTTTAAAAAATCAGAAATGGCCTTCCACTATTTTGAATATAGCGTCTGAACCGTTTCTCTCCGACAAACCGGAATGAAACGAGTCGAAAGAGGAGAGTTTCGCGATTGAAACGAGCCCAAAAAATCCAAAATACGCCTACTAGAAGATAAGATACAACGGTTTAAACATTCCGAAATTTTTAAAAATCTAAAATACCCTTCCACTCTTTTGAATATAGCGTCTGAACTGTTTCTCTCCGAAAAATCCGAATGAAATCAGTCGAAAGAGGAGAGTTTCGAGCATGAAGGGAGCCAAAAATATCCTAAATACGCCTACTAGAAGATAAGATACAGAGGTTTAAAAATTCCGAAATTTTAAAAAATCAAAAATACCCTTCCACTTTTATGAATATACCGTCTGAACCGTTTCTCTCCGAAAAACCCTAATGAAATGAGTCGAAAGAGGAGAGTTTCGCGCTTGAAATGAGCAAAAAAAATCCTAAATGCGCCTACTAGAAGATACGATACAGCGTTTTAAAAATTCCGAAATTTTAAAAAATCAAAAATACCCTTCCACTATTTTGAATATAGCGTCTGAACAGTTTCTCTCCGATATACCCGAATGAAATGAGTCGAAAGAGGAGTGTACCGCGCTTGAAATGAGCCAAAAATATCCTATATACGCCTACTAGAAGATAAGATACAGCGGTTTAAAAATTCCGAAATTTTAAAAAATCAAAAATACCCTTCCACTATTTTGAAGATAGCATCTGAACTGTTTCTCTCCGGATAACCGGAATGAAACGAGTCGAAAGAGGAGAGTTTTGCGCTTGAAATGAGCCCAAAAAATCCTAAATACGCCTACTAGAAGATAAGATACAACGGTTTAAACATTCCAAAATTTTTAAAAATCTAAAATACCCTTCCACTATTTTGAATATAGCGTCTGAACCATTTCTCGTCGACAAACCGGAATGAAACGAGTCGAAAGAGGAGAGTTTCGCGCTTGAAATGAGCCCAAAAAATCCTAAATACGCCTACTAGAAGATAAGATACAGCGGTTTAAAAATTCCGAAATTTTAAAAAATCATAAATACCCTTCCACTATTTTGAATATAGCGTCTGAACAGTTTCTCTCCGAAAAACCCGAATGAAATGAGGCGAAAGAGGAGAGTTTCTCGCATGAAGGGAGCCAAAAAAATCCTAAATACGCCTACTAGAAGATAAGATACAAGGTTTTAAACATTCCGAAATTTTAAAAAATCTAAAATACCCTTCCACTATATTGAATATAGCGTCTGAACAGTTTCTCTCCGAAAAACCGGAATGAAAATAGTCGAAAGAGGAGAGTTTCGCGCTTGAAACGAGCCAAAAAAATCCTAAATACGCGTACTAGAAGATAAGATACAGCGGTTTAGATACTCCGAAATTTTAAAAAATCAGAAATGGCCTTCCACTCTTTTGAATATAGCGTCTGAACCGTTTCTCTCCGAATAACCCGAATGAAATGAGTCGAAAGAGGAGAGTTTCGCGCTTGAAATGAGCAAAAAAATCCTAAATGCGCCTACTAGAAGATACGATACAGCGGTTTAAAAATTCTGAAATTTTGAAAAATCAAAAATACCCTACCAATCTTTTGAATATAGCGTCTGAACCGTTTCTCTCCGAAAAACCGGAATGAAACGATTCGAAAGAGGAGAGTTTCGCGCTTGAAATGAGCCCAAAAAATCCAAAATACGACTACTAGAAGATAAGATACAACGGTTTATACATTCCGAAATTTTAAAAAATCAAAAATACCCTCCAATCTTTTGAATATAGCGTCTGAACCGTTTCTCTCCGAAAAACCCGAATGAAATGAGTCGAAAGAGGAGAGTTTCGAGCTTGAAGTGAGCCAAAAATATCCTAAATACGCCTACTAGAAGATAAGATACAGCGGTTTAAAAATACCGAAATTTTAAAAAATCAAAAATACCCTTCCACTTTTTTGAATATAGCGTCTGAACCGTTTCTCTCAGAAAAACAGGAATGAAACGAGTCGAAAGAGGAGAGTTTCGCGCTTGAAATGAGCCCAAAAAATCCTAAATACGCCTACTAGAAGATAAGATACAGCGTTTTAAAAATTCCGAAATTTTAAAAAATCAAAAACACCCTTCCACTCTTTTGAATATAGCGTCTGAACAGTTTCTCTCCGAAAAACCCGAATGAAATGAGTCGAAAGAGGAGAGTTTCACGCATGAAGGGAGCCAAAAAAATCCTAAATACGCCTACTAGAAGATAAGATACAGCGGTTTAAAAATTCCTTAATTTTTAAAAATCTAAAATACCCTTCCACTATTTTGAATATAGCGTCTGAACCGTTTCTCTCCGAAAAACCGGAATGAAACGAGTCGAAAGAGGAGAGTTTCGCGCTTGAAACGAGCCAAAAAAATCCAAAATACGCGTACGAGAAGATAAGATACAGCGGTTTAAAGACATCGAAATTTTAAAAAATCAAATATACCGTCCAATCTTTTGAATATAGCGTCTGAACCGTTTCCCTCCGAAAAACCCGAGTGAAATGAGTCGAAAGAGGAGAGTTTCGAGCATGAAGGGAGCCAAAAAAATCCTAAATACGCCTACTAGAAGATAAGATACAGAGGTTTAAAAACTCCGAAATTTTAAAAAATCAAAAATACCCTTCCACTTTTATGAATATAGCGTCTGAACCGTTTCTCTCCGAAAAACCGGAATGAAACGATTCGAAAGAGGAGAGTTTCACGCTTGAAATGAGCCCAAAAAATCCTAAATACGCCTACTAGAAGATAAGATACAGCGTTTTAAAAATTCCGAAATTTTAAAAAATCAAAAATACCCTTCCACTATTTTGAATATAGCGTCTGAACAGTTTCTCTCCGAAAAACCCGAATGAAATGAGTCGAAAGAGGAGAGTTTCGCGCATGAAGGGAGCCAAAAAAATCCTAAATACGCCTACTAGAAGATAAGATACAGCGGTTTAAAAATTCCGAAATTTTAAGAAATCAAAAATACCCTCCAATCTTTTGAATATAGCTTCTGAACCGTTTCTCTCCGAAAAACCCGAATGAAATGAGTCGAAAGAGGAGTGTACCGCGCTTGAAATGAGCCAAAAAAATCCTAAATACGCCTACTAGAAGATAAGATACCGCGGTTTAAAAATTCCGAAATTTTAAAAAATCAAAAATACTCTTCCACTATTTTGAAGATAGCATCTGAACCGTTTCTCTCCGAAAAACCGGAATGAAACGAGTCGAAAGAGGAGAGTTTCGCGCTTGAAACGAGCCAAAAAAATCCTAAATTCGCCTACTAGAAGATAAGATACAGCGGTTTAAAAATTCCGAAATGGTAAAAAATCAAAAATACCCTTCCACTATTTTGAATATAGCGTCTGAACAGCTTCTCTCCAAAAACCCGAATGAAATGAGTCGAAAGAGGAGAGTTTCGCGCATGAAGGGAGCCAAAAAAATCCTAAATACGCCTACTAGAAGATAAGATACAGCGATTTAAATATTTCGAAATTTTAAAAAATCAGAAATACCCTTCCCCTATTTTGAATATTGCTTCTGAACCGTTTCTCTCCGAAAAACCCGAATGAAATGAGTCGAAAGAGGAGTGTACCGCGCTTGAAATGAGCCAAAAATATCCTAAATACGCCTACTAGAAGATAAGATACAGAGGTTTAAAAATTCCGAAATTTTAAATAATCAAAAATACCCTTCCACTTTTATGAATATAGCGTCTGAACCGTTTCTCTCCGAAAAACAGGAATGAAACGATTCGAAAGAGGAGAGTTTCGCGCTTGAAATGAGCCCAAAAAATCCTAAATACGCCTACTAGAATATAAGATACAGCGTTTTAAATATTACGAAATTTTAAAAAATCAAAAATACCCTTCCACTATTTTGAATATAGCGTCTGAACAGTTTCTCTCCGAAAAACCCGAATGAAATGATTCGAAAGAGGAGAGTTTCGCGCATGAAGGGAGCCAAAAAAATCCTAAATACGCCTACTAGAAGATAAGATACAGCGGTTTAAAAATTCCGAAATTTTAAGAAATCAAAAATACCCTCCAATCTTTTGAATATAGCTTCTGAACCGTTTCTCTCCGAAAAACCGGAATGAAACGAGTCGAAAGAGGAGAGTTTCGCGCTTGAAACGAGCCAAAAAAATCCTAAATACGCCTACTAGAAGATAAGATACAGCGGTTTAAATATTCTGAAATTTTATAAAATCAAAAATACCCTTCCACTATTTTGAATATAGCGTCTGAACCGTTTCTCTCCGAAAAATCCGAATGAAAGGATTCTAAAGAGGAGAGTTTCGCGCTTGTAAGTAGCCAAAATAATCCTAAATACGCCTACTAGAAGATAAGATACAGCAGTTTAAAAATTCCGAAATTTTAAAAAATCAGAAATACCCTTCCACTCTTTTGAATATAGCGTTTGAACCGTTTCTCTACGAAAAACCCGAATGAAATGATTCGAAAGAGGATGGATTCGCGCTTGTAGGGATCCAAGAAAATCCTAAATACGCCTACTAAAAGATAAGATACAGCGGTTTAAATACTCCGAAATTTTAGAAAATCAAAAATACCCTTCCACTATTCTAAATATAGCGTCTGATCCGTTTCTCTCCGAAAAACCCGAATGAAGTTAGTCGAAAGAGGAGAGTTTCGCGCTTGAAATAAGCCAAAAAAATCCTAAATACGCCTACTAGAAGATAAGATACAGCAGTTTAAAAATTCCGAAATTTTAAAAAATCAGAAATACCCTTCCACTCTTTTGAATATAGCGTTTGAACCGTTTCTCTACGAAAAACCCGAATGAAATGATTCGAAAGAGGATGGATTCGCGCTTGTAGGGATCCAAGAAAATCCTAAATACGCCTACTAAAAGATAAGATACAGCGGTTTAAATACTCCGAAATTTTAGAAAATCAAAAATACCCTTCCACTATTCTAAATATAGCGTCTGATCCGTTTCTCTCCGAAAAACCCGAATGAAGTTAGTCGAAAGAGGAGAGTTTCGCGCTTGAAATAAGCCAAAAAAATCCTAAACACGCCTACTAGAAGATAGGATACAGCGGTTTAAAAACTCCGAAATTTTAAAAAATCAAAAATACCCTTCCATTCTTTTGAATATAGCGACTGAACCGTTTCTCTACCAAAAACCAGAACGCAATGTGTTGAAAGAGGAGAATTTCGCGCTTGAAATTAGACGAAAAAATCCTAAATACGACTACGAGAAGAAAAGATACAGCGGTTTAAATACCCCAAATTTTAAAAAAATTAAAAATTTCCTTCCATTATTTTGAATGTAGCGTCTGAGCTGTTTCTCTTCGAAAAATCGGAATGAAATGAATCGAAAGAGGAGAGATTCGCGCTGGAAATGTGCCGAAAATATCCTAAATACGTCTACAAGTAGATAAGATACAGCGGTTTAAATACTTCGAAATTTTAAAATATCAAATATATTCTTCCACTATTTTGAATATAGCGTCTGAAACATTTCTCTCCAAAAAACCCGAGTGAAATGACTCGAAAGAGGAGAGCTTCGCGCTTGAAATGAGCCAAAAAATCCTGAATACGCCTACTAAAAGACAAGATACAGCGGTTTTAATACTCCGAAATTTTAAAAAATAAAAAATACCCCCCACTCCTATTTTGGAGATAGCGTCTGAAACGTTTCTCTCCGAAAAACCCGAATGAAATGAGTCGAAAGAGGAGAGTTCCGCGCATGAAATGAGCCAAAAAAATCCTAAATACGCCTACTAGAAGATAAGATACAGCGGTTTAAAAATTCCGAAATTTTAAAAAATCAAAAATACCCTTCCACTATTTTGAATATAGCGTGTGAACCGTTTCTCTCCGAAAAACCGGAATGAAACCAGTCGAAAGAGGAGAGTTTCGCGCTTGAAGCGAGCCAAAAAAATCCTAAATACGCCTACTACAAGATAAGATACAGCGGTTTAGACACTCCGAAATTTTAAAAAATCAAAAATAGCCTTCCACTCTTTTGAATATAGCGTCTGAACCGTTTCTCTCCGAAAAACACGAATGAAATGAGTCGAAAGAGGAGAGTTTCGCGCTTGAAACGAGCCAAAAAAATCCTAAATACGCCTACTAGAAGATAAGATACAGCGGTTTAAAGACATCGAAATTTTAAAAAATAAAAAATACCCTCCAATCTTTTGAATATAGCGTCTGAACCGTTTCTCTCCGAAAAACCGGAATGAAAATAGTCGAAAGAGGAGAGTTTCGCGCTTGAAACGAGCCAAAAAAGTCCTAAATACGCGTACTAGAAGATAAGAAACAGCGGTTTAGATACCCCGAAATTTTAAAAAATCAGAAATGATCTTCCACTATTTTGAATATAGCGACTGAACCGTTTCTCTCCGAAAAACCCGAATGAAATGAGTCGAAAGAGGAGAGTTTCGCGCTTGAAATTAGCAAAAAAAAATCCTAAATGCGCCTACTAGAAGATACGATACAGCGGTTTAAAAATTCTGAAATTTTTAAAAATCAAAAATACCCTACCAATCTTTTGAATATAGCGTCTGAACCGTTTCTCCCCGAAAAACCGGAATGAAACGAGTCGAAAGAGGAGAGTTTCGCGCTAGAAATGAGCCCAAAAAATCCAAAATACGCCTACTAGAAGATAAGATACAACGGTTTAAACATTCCGAAATTTTTAAAAATCTAAAATACCCTTCCACTATTTTGAATATAGCGTCTGAACAGTTTCTCTCCGAAAAACCCGAATGAAATGAGTCGAAAGAGGAGAGTTTCGCGCATGAAGGGAGCCAAAAAAATCCTAAATACGCCTACTAGAAGATAAGATACAGCGGTTTAAACATTCCGAAATTTTTAAAAATCTAAAATACCCTTCCATTCTTTTGAATATTGCGTCTGAACCGTTTCTCTCCGAAAAACCGGAATGAAACGAGTCGAAAGAGGAGAGTTTCGCGCTTGAAACGAGCCAAAAAAATCCTAAATACGCCTACTAGAAGATAAGATACAGCGGTTTAAATATTCTGAAATTTTAAAAAATCAAAAATACCCTCCAATCTTTTGAATATAGCGTCTGAACCGTTTCTCTCCGAAAAACCCGAATGAAATGATTCGAAAGAGGTGAGTTTCGCGCATGAAGGGAGCCAAAAAAATCCTAAATACGCCTACTAGAAGATAAGATACAGCGGTTTAAAAATTCCGAAATTTTAAGAAATCAAAAATACCCTCCAATCTTTTGAATATTGCTTCTGAACCGTTTCTCTCCGAAAAACCCGAATGAAATGAGTCGAAAGAGGAGTGTACCGCGCTTGAAATGAGCCAAAAATATCCTAAATACGCCTACTAGAAGATAAGATACCGCGGTTTAAAAATTCCGAAATTTTAAAAAATCAAAAATACTCTTCCACTATTTTGAAGATAGCATCTGAACCGTTTCTCTCCGAAAAACCGGAATGAAACGAGTCGAAAGAGGAGAGTTTCGCGCTTGAAACGTGCCAAAAAAATCCTAAATTTGCCTACTAGAAGATAAGATACAGCGGTTTAAAAATTCCGAAATGGTAAAAAATCAAAAATACCCTTCCACTATTTTGAATATAGCGTCTGAACAGCTTCTCTCCAAAAACCCGAATGAAATGAGTCGAAAGAGGAGAGTTTCGCGCATGAAGGGAGCCAAAAAAATCCTAAATACGCCTACTAGAAGATAAGATACAGCGATTTAAATATTTCGAAATTTTAAAAAATCAGAAATACCCTTCCCCTATTTTGAATAATGCTTCTGAACCGTTTCTCTCCGAAAAACCCGAATGAAATGAGTCGAAAGAGGAGTGTACCGCGCTTGAAATGAGCCAAAAATATCCTAAATACGCCTACTAGAAGATAAGATACAGAGGTTTAAAAATTCCGAAATTTTAAATAATCAAAAATACCCTTCCACTTTTATGAATATAGCGTCTGAACCGTTTCTCTCCGAAAAACAGGAATGAAACGATTCGAAAGAGGAGAGTTTCGCGCTTGAAATGAGCCCAAAAAATCCTAAATACGCCTACTAGAATATAAGATACAGCGTTTTAAATATTACGAAATTTTAAAAAATCAAAAATACCCTTCCACTATTTTGAATATAGCGTCTGAACAGTTTCTCTCCGAAAAACCCGAATGAAATGATTCGAAAGAGGTGAGTTTCGCGCATGAAGGGAGCCAAAAAAATCCTAAATACGCCTACTAGAAGATAAGATACAGCGGTTTAAAAATTCCGAAATTTTAAGAAATCAAAAATACCCTCCAATCTTTTGAATATTGCTTCTGAACCGTTTCTCTCCGAAAAACCGGAATGAAACGAGTCGAAAGAGGAGAGTTTCGCGCTTGAAACGAGCCAAAAAAATCCTAAATTCGCCTACTAGAAGATAAGATACAGCGGTTTAAATATTCTGAAATTTTATAAAATCAAAAATACCCTTCCACTATTTTGAATATAGCGTCTGAACCGTTTCTCTCCGAAAAATCCGAATGAAAGGATTCTAAAGAGGAGAGTTTCGCGCTTGTAAGTAGCCAAAATAATCCTAAATACGCCTACTAGAAGATAAGATACAGCAGTTTAAAAATTCCGAAATTTTAAAAAATCAGAAATACCCTTCCACTCTTTTGAATATAGCGTTTGAACCGTTTCTCTACGAAAAACCCGAATGAAATGATTCGAAAGAGGATGGATTCGCGCTTGTAGGGATCCAAGAAAATCCTAAATACGCCTACTAAAAGATAAGATACAGCGGTTTAAATACTCCGAAATTTTAGAAAATCAAAAATACCCTTCCACTATTCTAAATATAGCGTCTGATCCGTTTCTCTCCGAAAAACCCGAATGAAGTTAGTCGAAAGAGGAGAGTTTCGCGCTTGAAATAAGCCAAAAAAATCCTAAATACGCCTACTAGAAGATAAGATACAGCAGTTTAAAAATTCCGAAATTTTAAAAAATCAGAAATACCCTTCCACTCTTTTGAATATAGCGTTTGAACCGTTTCTCTACGAAAAACCCGAATGAAATGATTCGAAAGAGGATGGATTCGCGCTTGTAGGGATCCAAGAAAATCCTAAATACGCCTACTAAAAGATAAGATACAGCGGTTTAAATACTCCGAAATTTTAGAAAATCAAAAATACCCTTCCACTATTCTAAATATAGCGTCTGATCCGTTTCTCTCCGAAAAACCCGAATGAAGTTAGTCGAAAGAGGAGAGTTTCGCGCTTGAAATAAGCCAAAAAAATCCTAAACACGCCTACTAGAAGATAGGATACAGCGGTTTAAAAACTCCGAAATTTTAAAAAATCAAAAATACCCTTCCATTCTTTTGAATATAGCGACTGAACCGTTTCTCTACCAAAAACCAGAACGCAATGTGTTGAAAGAGGAGAATTTCGCGCTTGAAATTAGACGAAAAAATCCTAAATACGACTACGAGAAGAAAAGATACAGCGGTTTAAATACCCCAAATTTTAAAAAAATTAAAAATTTCCTTCCATTATTTTGAATGTAGCGTCTGAGCTGTTTCTCTTCGAAAAATCGGAATGAAATGAATCGAAAGAGGAGAGATTCGCGCTGGAAATGTGCCGAAAATATCCTAAATACGTCTACAAGTAGATAAGATACAGCGGTTTAAATACTTCGAAATTTTAAAATATCAAATATATTCTTCCACTATTTTGAATATAGCGTCTGAAACATTTCTCTCCAAAAAACCCGAGTGAAATGACTCGAAAGAGGAGAGCTTCGCGCTTGAAATGAGCCAAAAAATCCTGAATACGCCTACTAAAAGACAAGATACAGCGGTTTTAATACTCCGAAATTTTAAAAAATAAAAAATACCCCCCACTCCTATTTTGGAGATAGTGTCTGAAACGTTTCTCTCCGAAAAACCCGAATGAAATGAGTCGAAAGAGGAGAGTTCCGCGCATGAAATGAGCCAAAAAAATCCTAAATACGCCTACTAGAAGATAAGATACAGCGGTTTAAAAATTCCGAAATTTTAAAAAATCAAAAATACCCTTCCACTATTTTGAATATAGCGTGTGAACCGTTTCTCTCCGAAAAACCGGAATGAAACCAGTCGAAAGAGGAGAGTTTCGCGCTTGAAGCGAGCCAAAAAAATCCTAAATACGCCTACTACAAGATAAGATACAGCGGTTTAGACACTCCGAAATTTTAAAAAATCAAAAATAGCCTTCCACTCTTTTGAATATAGCGTCTGAACCGTTTCTCTCCGAAAAACACGAATGAAATGAGTCGAAAGAGGAGAGTTTCGCGCTTGAAACGAGCCAAAAAAATCCTAAATACGCCTACTAGAAGATAAGATACAGCGGTTTAAAGACATCGAAATTTTAAAAAATAAAAAATACCCTCCAATCTTTTGAATATAGAGTCTGAACCGTTTCTCTCCGAAAAACCGGAATGAAAATAGTCGAAAGAGGAGAGTTTCGCGCTTGAAACGAGCCAAAAAAGTCCTAAATACGCGTACTAGAAGATAAGAAACAGCGGTTTAGATACCCCGAAATTTTAAAAAATCAGAAATGATCTTCCACTATTTTGAATATAGCGACTGAACCGTTTCTCTCCGAAAAACCCGAATGAAATGAGTCGAAAGAGGAGAGTTTCGCGCTTGAAATTAGCAAAAAAAAATCCTAAATGCGCCTACTAGAAGATACGATACAGCGGTTTAAAAATTCTGAAATTTTTAAAAATCAAAAATACCCTACCAATCTTTTGAATATAGCGTCTGAACCGTTTCTCCCCGAAAAACCGGAATGAAACGAGTCGAAAGAGGAGAGTTTCGCGCTAGAAATGAGCCCAAAAAATCCAAAATACGCCTACTAGAAGATAAGATACAACGGTTTAAACATTCCGAAATTTTTAAAAATCTAAAATACCCTTCCACTATTTTGAATATAGCGTCTGAACAGTCTCTCTCCGAAAAACCCGAATGAAATGAGTCGAAAGAGGAGAGTTTCGCGCATGAAGGGAGCCAAAAAAATCCTAAATACGCCTACTAGAAGATAAGATACAGCGGTTTAAACATTCCGAAATTTTTAAAAATCTAAAATACCCTTCCATTCTTTTGAATATTGCGTCTGAACCGTTTCTCTCCGAAAAACCGGAATGAAACGAGTCGAAAGAGGAGAGTTTCGCGCTTGAAACGAGCCAAAAAAATCCTAAATACGCCTACTAGAAGATAAGATACAGCGGTTTAAATATTCTGAAATTTTAAAAAATCAAAAATACCCTCCAATCTTTTGAATATAGCGTCTGAACCGTTTCTCTCCGAAAAACCCGAATGAAATGAGTCGAAAGAGGAGAGTTTCGCGCATGAAGGGAGCCAAAAAAATCCTAAATACGCCTACTAGAAGATAAGATACAGCGGTTTAAACATTCCGAAATTTTTAAAAATCTAAAATACCCTTCCATTCTTTTGAATATTGCGTCTGAACCGTTTCTCTCCGAAAAACCGGAATGAAACGAGTCGAAAGAGGAGAGTTTCGCGCTTGAAACGAGCCAAAAAAATCCTAAATACGCCTACTAGAAGATAAGATACAGCGGTTTAAATATTCTGAAATTTTAAAAAATCAAAAATACCCTCCAATCTTTTGAATATAGCGTCTGAACCGTTTCTCTCCGAAAAACCCGAATGAAATGAGTCGAAAGAGGAGAGTTTCGAGCATGAAGAGAGCCAAAAATATCCTAAATACGCCTACTAGAAGATAAGATACAGAGGTTTAAAAATTCCGAAATTTTAAAAAATCAAAAATACCCTTCCACTTTTATGAATATAGCGTCTGAACCGTTTCTCTCAGAAAAACCGGAATGAAACGATTCGAAAGAGGAGAGTTTCGCGCTTGAAATGAGCCCAAAAAATCCAAAATACGCCTACTAGAAGATAAGATACAGCGTTTTAAATATTCCGAAATTTTAAAAAATCTAAAATAACCTTCCACTATTTTGAATATAGCGTCTGAACCGTTTCTCTCCGAAAAACCGGAATGAAACGAGTCGAAAGAGGAGAGTTTCGCGCTTGAAACGAGCCAAAAAAATCCTAAATACGCCTACTAGAAGATAAGATACAGCGGTTTAAAAATTCCTTAATTTTATAAAATCAAAAATACCCTTCCACTATTTTGAATATAGCGTCTGAACAGTTTCTCTCCGAAAAACCCGAATGAAATGAGTCGAAAGAGGAGAGTTTCGCGCATGAAGGGAGCCAAAAAAATCCTAAATACGCCTACTAGAAGATAAGATACAGCGGTTTAAAAATTCCTTAATTTTTAAAAATCTAAAATACCCTTCCACTATTTTAAAGATAGCATCTGAACTGTTTCTCTCCGAAAAACCGGAATGAAACGAGTCGAAAGAGGAGAGTTTCGCGCTTGAAACGAGCCCAAAAAATCCAAAATACGCCTACTAGAAGATAAGATACAGCGTTTTAAATATTCCGAAATTTTAAAAAATCAAAAATACCCTTCCACTATTTTGAATATAGCGTCTGAACAGTTTCTCTCCGAAAAACCCGAATGAAATGAGTCGAAAGAGGAGAGTTTCGCGCATGAAGGGAGCCAAAAAAATCCTAAATACGACTACTAGAAGATAAGATACAGCGGTTTAAAAATTCCTTAATTTTTAAAAATCTAAAATACCCTTACACTCTTATGAATATAGCGTCTGAACCGTTTCTCTCCGAAAAACCGGAATGAAACGAGTCGAAAGAGGAGAGTTTCGCGCTTGAAACGAGCCAAAAAAATCCTAAATTCGCCTACTAGAAGATAAGATACAGCGGTTTAAATATTCTGAAATTTTATAAAATCAAAAATACCCTTCCACTATTTTGAATATAGCGTCTGAACCGTTTCTCTCCGAAAAATTCGAATGAAAGGATTCTAAAGAGGAGTGTACCGCGCTTGAAATGAGCCAAAAATATCCTAAATACGCCTACTAGAAGATAAGATACAGCGGATTAAATATTCCGAAATTTTAAAAAATCAAAAATACCCTTCCACTCTTTTGAAGATAGCATCTGAACTGTTTCTCTCCGAATAACCGGAATGAAACGAGTCGAAAGAGGAGAGTTTCGTGCTTGAAATGAGCCCAAAAAATCCTAAATACGCCTACTAGAAGATAAGATACAACGGTTTAAACATTCCGAAATTTTTAAAAATCTAAAATACCCTTCCACTATTTTGAATATAGCGTCTGAACCGTTTCTCTCCGAAAAACCGGAATGAAACGAGTCGAAAGAGGAGAGTTTCGCGCTTGAAACGAGCCAAAAAAATCCTAAATACGCCTACTAGAAGATAAGATACAGCGGTTTAAAGACATCGAAATTTTAAAAAATCAAAAATACCCTCCAATCTTTAGAATATAGCATCTGAACTGTTTCTCTCCGGAAAACCGGAATGAAACGATTCGAAAGAGGAGAGTTTCGCGCTTGAAATGAGCCCAAAAAATCCTAAATGCGCCTACTAGAAGATACGATACAGCGGTTTAAAAATTCCGAAATTTGAAAAAATCAAAAGTACCCTTCCACTTTTATGAATATAGCGTCTGAACCGTTTCTCTCAGAAAAACAGGAATGAAACGATTCGAAAGAGGAGAGTTTCGCGCTTGAAATGAGCCCAAAAAATCCTAAATACGCCTACTAGAAGATAAGATACAGCGGTTTAAAGACATCGAAATTTTAAAAAATCAAAAATACCCTTCCACTATTTTGAATATAGCGTCTGAACAGTTTCTCTCCGAAAAACCCGAATGAAACGAGTCGAAAGAGGAGAGTTTCGCGCTTGAAACGAGCCAAAAAAATCCTAAATACGCCTACTAGAAGATAAGATACAGCGATTTAAAAACTTCGAAATTTTAAAAAATCAAAAATACCCTTCCACTATTTTAAATATAGCGTCTGAACCGTTTCTCTACCAAAAACCAGAACGAAACGTGTTGAAAGAGGAGAATTTCGCGCTTGAAATAAGACGAAAAAATCCTAAATACGACTACGAGAAGAAAAGATACAGCGGTTTAAATTCCCCAAATTTTAAAAAAATCAAAAATACCCTTCCACTATTTTGAATATAGCGTCTGAACAGTTTCTCTCCGAAAAACCCGAATGAAATGAGTCGAAAGAGGAGAGATTCGCGCTGGAAATGTGCCGAAAATATCCTAAATACGTCTACAAGTAGATAAGGTACAGCGGTTTAAATACTTCGAAATTTTAAAATATCAAATATATTCTTCCACTATTTTGAATATAGCGTCTGAAACATTTCTCTCCAAAAAACCCGAGTGAAATGACTCGAAAGAGGAGAGCTTCGCGCTTGAAATGAGCCAAAAAATCCTGAATACGCCTACTAAAAGACAAGATACAGCGGTTTAAATACTCCGAAATTTCAAAAAATAAAAAATACCCCCCCTCCCTATTTTGGAGATTGTGTCTGAAACGTTTCTCTCCGAAAAACCCGAATGAAATGAGTCGAAAGAGGAGAGTTCCGCGCATGAAATGAGCCAAAAAAATCCTAAATACGCCTACTAGAAGATAAGATACAGCGGTTTAAAAATTCCGAAATTTTAAAAAATCAAAAATACACTTCCACTATTTTGAATATAGCGCGTGAACCGTGTCTCTCCGAAAAACCGGAATGAAAGCAGTCGAAAGAGGAGAGTTTCGCGCTTGAAGCGAGCCAAAAAAATCCTAAATACGCCTACTAGAAGATAAGATACAGCGGTTTAGACACTCCGAAATTTTAAAAAATCAAAAATAGCCTTCCACTCTTTTGAATATAGCGTCTGAACCGTTTCTCACCGAAAAACACGAATGAAATGAGTCGAAAGAGGAGAGTTTCGCGCTTGAAATGAGCCCAAAAAATCCTAAATACGCCTACTAGAAGATAAGATACAGCGTTTTAAAAATTCCGAAATTTTAAAAAATCAATAGTACCCTTCCACTATTTTGAATATAGCGTCTGAACAGTTTCTCTCCGAAAAACCCGAATGAAATGAGTCGAAAGAGGAGAGTTTCGCGCATGAAGGGAGCCAAAAAAATCCTAAATACGCCTACTAGAAGATAAGATACAGCGTTTTAAAAATTCCGAAATTTTTAAAAATCTAAAATACCCTTCCACTATTTTGAATATAGCGTCTGAACCGTTTCTCTCCGAAAAACCGGAATGAAACGAGTCGAAAGAGGAGAGTTTCGCGCTTGAAACGAGCCAAAAAAATCCTAAATACGCCTACTAAAAGATAAGATACAGCGGTTTAAAGACATCGAAATTTTAAAAAATCAAAAATACCCTCCAATCTTTTGAATATAGCATCTGAACTGTTTCTCTCCGAAAAACCGGAATGAAACGATTCGAAAGAGGAGAGTTTCGCGCTTGAAATGAGCCCAAAAAATCCTAAATACGCCTACTAGAAGATAAGATACAGCGGTTTAAATACTCCGAAATTTTAGAAAATCAAAAATACCCTTCCACTATTCTAAATATAGCGTCTGATCCGTTTCTCTCCGAAAAACCCGAATGAAATTAGTCGAAAGAGGAGAGTTTCGCGCTTGAAATAAGCCAAAAAAATCCTAAACACGCCTACTAGAAGATAAGATACAGCGGTTTAAAGACATCGAAATTTTAAAAAATCAAAAATACCCTCCAATCTTTTGAATATAGCTTCTGAACCGTTTCTCTCCGAAAAACCCGAATGAAATGAGTCGAAAGAGGAGCGTCTCGAGCATGAAGGGAGCCAAAAAAATCCTAAATACGCCTACTAGAAGATAAGATACAGAGGTTTAAAAATTCCGAAATTTTAAAAAATCAAAAATACCCTTCCATTCTTTTGAATATAGCGTCTGAACCGTTTCTCTCAGAAAAACCGGAATGAAACGATTCGAAAGAGGAGAGTTTCGCGCTTGAAATGAGCCCAAAAAATCCTAAATACGCCTACTAGAAGATAAGATACAGCGTTTTAAAAATTCCGAAATTTTAAAAAATCAATAGTACCCTTCCACTATTTTGAATATAGCGTCTGAACAGTTTCTCTCCGAAAAACCCGAATGAAATGAGTCGAAAGAGGAGAGTTTCGCGCATGAAGGGAGCCAAAAAAATCCTAAATACGCCTACTAGAAGATAAGATACAGCGGTTTAAAAATTCCTTAATTTTTAAAAATCTAAAATACACTTCCACTATTTTGAATATAGCGTCTGAACCGTTTCTCTCCGAAAAACCGGAATGAAACGATTCGAAAGAGGAGAGTTTCGCGCTTGAAACGAGCCAAAGAAATCCTAAATTCGCCTACTAGATGATAAGATACAGCGGTTTAAATATTCTGAAATTTTATAAAATCAAAAATACCCTTCCACTATTTTGAATATAGCGTCTGAACCGTTTCTCTCCGAAAAACCGGAATGAAACGAGTCGAAAGAGGAGAGTTTCGCGCTTGAAACGAGCCAAAGAAATCCTAAATTCGCCTACTAGAAGATAAGATACAGCGGTTTAAATATTCTGAAATTTTATAAAATCAAAAATACCCTTCCACTATTTTGAATATAGCGTCTGAACCGTTTCTCTCCGAAAAATCCGAATGAAAGCGTTCAAAAGAGGAGAGTTTCGCGCTTGTAAGGAGCCAAAATAATCCTAAATACGCCTACTAGAAGATAAGATACAGCGTTTTAAAAATTCCGAAATTTTTAAAAATCTAAAATACCCTTCCACTATTTTGAATATAGCGTCTGAACCGTTTCTCTCCGAAAAACCGGAATGAAACGAGTCGAAAGAGGAGAGTTTCGCGCTTGAAACGAGCCAAAAAAATCCTAAATACGCCTACTAAAAGATAAGATACAGCGGTTTAAAGATATCGAAATTTTAAAAAATCAAAAATACCCTCCAATCTTTTGAATATAGCATCTGAACTGTTTCTCTCCGGAAAACCGGAATGAAACGATTCGAAAGAGGAGAGTTTCGCGCTTGAAATGAGCCCAAAAAATCCTAAATACGCCTACTAGAAGATAAGATACAGCGGTTTAAATACTCCGAAATTTTAGAAAATCAAAAATACCCTTCCACTATTCTAAATATAGCGTCTGATCCGTTTCTCTCCGAAAAACCCGAATGAAATTAGTCGAAAGAGGAGAGTTTCGCGCTTGAAATAAGCCAAAAAAATCCTAAACACGCCTACTAGAAGATAAGATACAGCGGTTTAAATCTCCGAAATTTTAAAAAATCAAAAATACCCTTCCACTATTCTAAATATAGCGTCTGATCCGTTTCTCTACCAAAAACCAGAACGAAATGTGTTGAAAGAGGAGAATTTCGCGCTTGAAATAAGACGAAAAAATTCTAAATACGAGTACGAGAAGAAAAGATACAGCGGTTTATATACCCCAAATTTTAAAAAAATTAAAAATTTCCTTCCATTATTTTGAATGTAGCGTCTGAGCTGTTTCTCTTCGAAAAATCGGAATGAAATGAATCGAAAGAGGAGAGATTCGCGCTGGAAATGTGCCGAAAATATCCTAAATACGTCTACAAGTAGATAAGATACAGCGGTTTAAATACTTCGAAATTTTAAAATATCAAATATATTCTTCCACTATTTTGAATATAGCGTCTGAAACATTTCTCTCCAAAAAACCCGAGTGAAATGACTCGAAAGAGGAGAGTTTCGCGCTTGAAATGAGCCAAAAAATCCTGAATACGCCTACTAAAAGACAAGATACAGCGGTATAAATACTCCGAAATTTTAAAAAATAAAAAATACCCCCCCCCCCTATTTTGGAGATAGTGTCGGAAACGTTCCTCTCCGAAAAACCCGAATGAAATGAGTCGAAAGAGGAGAGTTCCGCGCATGAAATGAGCCAAAAAAATCCTAAATACGCCTACTAGAAGATAAGATACAGCGGTTTAAAAATTCCGAAATTTTAAAAAATCAAAAATACCCTTCCACTATTTTGAATATAGCGTCTGAACCGTTTCTCTCCGAAAAACCCGAATGAAATGATTCGAAAGAGGAGAGATTCGCCTATGTAAGGAGCCAAAAAAATCCTAAATACGCCTACTAGAAGATAAGATACAGAGGTTTGAAAATTCCGAAATTTTAAGAAATCAAAAATACCCTCCATACTTTTGAATATGGCGTCTGAACCGTTTCTCTCCGAAAAACCCAAATGAAATGAGTCGAAAGAGGAGAGTTTCGAGCATGAAGGGAGCCAAAAATATCCTAAATACGCCTACTAGAAGATAAGATACAGAGGTTTAAAAATTCCGAAATTTTAAAAAATCAAAAATACCCTTCCACTTTTATGAATATAGCGTCTGAACCGTTTCTCACAAAAAAACCGGAATGAAACGATTCGAAAGAGGAGAGTTTCGCGCTTGAAATGAGCCCAAAAAATCCTAAATACGCCTACTAGAAGATAAGATACAGCGTTTTAAAAATTCCGAAATTTTAAAAAATCAAAAATACCCTTCCACTATTTTGAATATAGCGTCTGAACCGTTTCTCTCCGAAAAACCGGAATGAAACGAGTCGAAAGAGGAGAGTTTCGCGGTTGAAACGAGCCAAAAAATTCCTAAATTCGCCTACTAGAAGATAAGATACAGCGTTTTAAAAATTCCGAAATTTTAAAAAATCAAAAATACCATTCCACTATTTTGAATATAGGGTCTGAACAGTTTCTCTCCGAAAAACCCGAATGAAATGGGTCGAAAGAGGAGAGTTTCGCGCATGAAGGGAGCCAAAAAAATCCTAAATACGCCTACTAGAAGATAAGATACAGCGATTTAAAAACTCCGAAATTTTAAAAAATCAGAAATGATCTTCCACTATTTTGAATATAGCGTCTGAACCGTTTCTCTCCGAAAAACCCGAATGAAATGAGTCGAAAGAGGAGAGTTTCGCGCTTGAAATGAGCAAAAAAAATCCTAAATGCGCCTACCAGAAGATACGATACAGCGGTTTAAAAATTCTGAAATTATGAAAAATCAAAAATACCCTACCAATCTTTTGAATATAGCGTCTGAACCGTTTCTCTCCGAAAAACCCGAATGAAATTAGTCGTAAGAGGAGAGTTTCGAGCATGAAGGGAGCCAAAAATATCCTAAATACGCCTACTAGAAGATAAGATACAGAGGTTTAAAAATTCCGAAATTTTAAAAAATCAAAAATACCCTTCCACTTTTATGAATATAGCGTCAGAACCGCTTCTCTCAGAAAAACCGGAATGAAACGATTCGAAAGAGGAGAGTTTCGCGCTTGAAATGAGCCCAAAAAATCCAAAATACGCCTACTAGAAGATAAGATACAACGGTTTAAACATTCCGAAATTTTTAAAAATCTAAAATACCCTTCCATTCTTTTGAATATAGCGTCTGAACCGTTTCTCTCCGAAAAACCGGAATGAAACGAGTCGAAAGAGGAGAGTTTCGCGCTTGAAACGAGCCAAAAAAATCCTAAATACGCCTACTAGAAGATAAGATACAGCGGTTTAAATATTCTGAAATTTTAAAAAATCAAAAATAACCTCCAATCTTTTGAATATAGCTTCTGAACCGTTTCTCTCCGAAAAACCCGAATGAAATGAGTCGGAAGAGGAGAGTTTCGAGCATGAAGGGAGCCAAAAATATCCTAAATACGCCTACTAGAAGATAAGATACAGAGGTTTAAAAATTCCGAAATTTTAAAAAATCAAAAATACCCTTCCACTTTTATGAATATAGCGACTGAACCGTTTCTCACAAAAAAACCGGAATGAAACCATTCGACAGAGGAGAGTTTCGCGCTTGAAATGAGCCCAAAAAATCCTAAATACGCCTACTAGAAGATAAGATACAGCGGTTTAAAAATTCCGAAATTTTAAAAAATCATAAATACCCTTCCACTATTTTGAATATAGCGTCTGAACAGTTTCTCTCCGAAAAACCCGAATGAAATGATGCGAAAGAGGAGAGTTTCTCGCATGAAGGGAGCCAAAAAAATCCTAAATACGCCTACTTGAAGATAAGATACAAGGGTTTAAAGATTCCGAAATTTTAAAAAATCTAAAATACCCTTCCACTATATTGAATATAGCGTCTGAACCGTTTCTCTCCGAAAAACCGGAATGAAACGATTCGAAAGAGGAGAGTTTCGCGCTTGAAACGAGCCAAAAAAATCCTAAATACGCCTACTAGAAGATAAGATACAGAGGTTTAAAAATTCCAAAATTTTAAAAAATCAAAAATACCCTCCAATCTTTTGAATATAGCTTTTGAACCGTTTCTCTCCGAAAAACCCGAATGAAAGGAGTCGAAAGAGGAGAGTCTCGAGCATAAAGGGAGCCAAAAAAATCCTAAATACGCCTACTAGAAGATAAGATACAGAGGTTTAAAAATTCCGAAATTTTAAAAAATCAAAAATACCCTTCCACTTTTATGAATATAGCGTCTGAACCGTTTCTCTCAGAAAAACCGGAATGAAACGATTCGAAAGAGGAGAGTTTCGCGCTTGAAATGAGCCCAAAAAATCCTAAATACGCCTACTAGAAGATAAGATACAGCGGTTTAAAAATTCCTTAATTTTTAAAAATCTAAAATACCCTTCCACTATTTTGAATATAGCGTCTGAACCGTTTCTCTCCGAAAAACCGGAATGAAACGAGTCGAAAGAGGAGAGTTTCGCTCTTGAAAAGAGCCAAAAAATCCTAAATACGCCTACTAGAAGATAAGATACAGCGGTTTAAAGACATCGAAATTTTAAAAAATCAAAAATACCCACCAATCTTTTGAATATAGCGTCTGAACAGTTTCTCTCCGAAAAACACGATTGAAATGAGTCGAAAGAGGAGAGTTCCGCGCATGAAATGAGCCCAAAAAATCCTAAATGCGCCTACTAGAAGATAAGATACAGCGTTTTAAAAATTCCGAAATTTTAAAAAATCAAAAATACCCTCCAATCTTTTAAATATAGCTTTTGAACCGTTTCTCTCCGAAAAACCCGAATGAAATGAGTCGAAAGAGGAGAGTCTCGAGCATGAAGGGAGTCAAAAAAATCCTAAATACGCCTACTAGAAGATAAGATACAGAGGTTTAAAAATTCCGAAATTTTAAAAAATCAAAAATACCCTTCCACTTTTATGAATATAGCGTCTGAACCGTTTCTCTCAGAAAAACCGGAATGAAACGATTCGAAAGAGGAGAGTTTCGCGCTTGAAATGAGCCCAAAAAATCCTAAATACGCCTACTAGAAGATAAGATACAGCGGTTTAAAAATTCCTTAATTTTTAAAAATCTAAAATACCCTTCCACTATTTTGAATATAGCGTCTGAACCGTTTCTCTCCGAAAAACCGGAATGAAACGAGTCGAAAGAAGAGAGTTTCGCTCTTGAAAAGAGCCAAAAAATCCTAAATACGCCTACTAGAAGATAAGATACAGCGGTTTAAAGACATCGAAATTTTAAAAAATCAAAAATACCCACCAATCTTTTGAATATAGCGTCTGAACAGTTTCTCTCCGAAAAACACGATTGAAATGAGTCGAAAGAGGAGAGTTTCTCGCATGAAATGAGCCCAAAAAATCCTAAATACGCCTACTAGAAGATAATATACAACGGTTTAAACATTCCGAAATTTTTAAAAATCTAAATTACCCTTCCACTATTTTGAATATAGCGTCTGAACCGTTTCTCTCCGAAAAACCGGAATGAAACGAGTCGAAAGAGGAGAGTTTCGCGCTTGAAACGAGCCAAAAAAATCCAAAATACGCGTACTAGAAGATAAGATAAAGCGGTTTAAAGACATCGAAATTTTAAAAAATCAAAAATACCCTCCAATCTTTTGAATATAGCGTCTGAACCGTTTCTCTCCGAAAAATCCGAATGAAAGGATTCGAAAGAGGAGAGTTTCGCGCTTGTAAGGAGCCAAAAGAATCCTAAATACACCTACTAGAAGATAAGATACAGCGGTTTAAAAATTCCGAAATTTTAAAAAATCAAAAATACCCTTCCACTATTTTGAAGATAGCATCTGATCTGTTTCTCTCCGAAAAACCGGAATGAAACGAGTCGAAAGAGGAGAGTTTCGCGCTTGAAACGAGCCAAAAAAATCCTAATTACGTCTACTAGAAGATAAGATACAGCGGTTTAAATACATCGAAATTTTGAAAAATCAAAAAAACCCTATCAATTTTTTGAATATGGCGTCTGAACCGTTTCTCTCCGAAAAATCCGAATGAAAGGATTCGAAAGAGGAGAGTTTCGCGCTTGTAAGGAGCCAAAAGAATCCTAAATACGCCTACTAGAAGGTAAGACACAGCGGTTTAAAAACTTCGAAATTTTAAAAAATCAAAAATACCCTTCCCCTATTTTGAATATTGCTTCTGAACCGTTTCTCTCCGAAAAACCCGAATGAAATGAGTCGAAAGAGGAGTGTACCGCGCTTGAAATGAGCCAAAAATATCCTAAATACACCTACTAGAAGATAAGATACAGCGGTTTAAAAACTTCGAAATTTTAAAAAATCAAAAATACCCTTCCCCTATTTTGAATATTGCTTCTGAACCGTTTCTCTCCGAAAAACCGAAGTGAAACGAGTCGAAAGAGAAGAGATTCGCGCTTGAAACGAGCCAAAAAAATCCTAAATACGCCTACTAGAAGATAAGATACAACGGTTTAAAAACTTCGAAATTTTGAAAAATCAAAAAAACCCTACCAATCTTTTGAATATGGCGTCTGAACCGTTTCTCTCCGAAAAATCCGAATGAAAGGATTCGAAAGAGGAGAGTTTCGCGCTTGTAAGGAGCCAAAAGAATCCTAAATACGCCTACTAGAAGATAAGACACAGCGGTTTAAATACTTCGAAATTTTAAAAAATCAAAAATACCCTTCCCCTATTTTGAATATTGCTTCTGAACCGTTTCTCTCCGAAAAACCCGAATGAAATGAGTCGAAAGAGGAGTGTACCGCGCTTGAAATGAGCCAAAAATATCCTAAATGCACCTACTAGAAGATAAGATACAGCGGTTTAAATACTTCGAAATTTTAAAAAATCAAAAATACCCTTCCCCTATTTTGAATATTGCTTCTGAACCGTTTCTCTCCGAAAAACCGGAGTGAAACGAGTCGAAAGGGAAGAGATTCGCGCTTGAAACGAGCCAAAAGAATCCTAAATACGCCTACTAGAAGATTAGACACAGCGGTTTAAAAACTTCGAAATTTTAAAAAATCAAAAATACCCTTCCCCTATTTTGAATATTGCTTCTGAACCGTTTCTCTCCGAAAAACCCGAATGAAATGAGTCGAAAGAGGAGTGTACCGCGCTTGAAATGAGCCAAAAATATCCTAAATACACCTACTAGAAGATAAGATACAGCGGTTTAAAAACTTCGAAATTTTAAAAAATCAAAAATACCCTTCCCCTATTTTGAATATTGCTTCTGAACCGTTTCTCTCCGAAAAACCGGAGTGAAACGAGTCGAAAGAGAAGAGATTCGCGCTTGAAACGAGCAGAAAAAATCCTAAATACGCCTATAAGAAGATAAGATACAACGGTTTAAAAACTTCGAAATTTTGAAAAATCAAAAAAACCCTACCAATCTTTTGAATATGGCGTCTGAACCGTTTCTCTCCGAAAAATCCGAATGAAAGGATTCGAAAGAGGAGAGTTTCGCGCTTGTAAGGAGAAAAAAGAATCCTAAATACGCCTACTAGAAGATAAGATACAGCGGTTTAAAATCTTCGAAATTTTAAAAAATCAAAAATACCCTTCCCCTATTTTGAATATTGCTTCTGAACCGTTTCTCTCCGAAAAACCCGAATGAAATGAGTCGAAAGAGGAGTGTACCGCGCTTGAAATGTGCCAAAAATATCCTAAATACGCCTACTAGAAGATAAGATACAGCGGTTTAAAAATTCCGAAATTTTAAAAAATCAAAAATACCCTTCCACTATTTTGAGGATAGCATCTGAACTGTTTCTCTCCGAATAACCCGAATGAAATGAGTCGAAAGAGGAGAGTTTCTCGCTTGAAATGAGCAAAAAAAATCCTAAATACGCCTACTAGAAGAGAAGATACAGCGATTGAAATACTTCGAAATTTTAAAAAATCAAAAATACCCTTCCACTCTTTTGAATATAGCGTCTGAACCTTTTCTCTCCGAATAACCGGAATGAAAAGAGTCGAAAGAGGAGAGTTTCGCGCTTGAAATGAGCCAAAAAAATCCTAAGTACACTTACTAGAAGATAAGATACAGCGGTTTAAACACATCGAAATTTTAAAAAATCAAAAATACCCTCCAATCTTTTGAATATAGCGTCTGAACCTTTTCTCTCCGAAAAAACCGAATGAAATGAATCGAAAGAGGAGAGTATCGTGCATGAAGGGAGCCGAAAAAATCCTAAATACGCCTACTAGAAGATAAGATACAGCGATTTAAAAATACCGAAATTTTAAAAAATCAAAAATATCTTTCCACTATTATGAATATAGCGTCTGAACAGTTTCTCTCCGAAAAACCGGAATGAAACGATTCGAAAGAGGAGAGTTTCGCGCTTGAAATAAGCCAAAAAAATCCTAAACACGCCTACTAGAAGATAAGATACAGCGGTTTAGATATAACGAAATTTTAAAAAATCAAAAATACCCTTCCACTATTTTGAATATAGCGTCTGAACCGTTTCTCTCCGAAAAACCCCAATGAAACAAGTCGAAAGAGGAGAGTTTCGCGCTTGAAATGAGACAAAAAATCCTAAATACGCCTACTAGAAGACAAGATACAGCGATTTAAAAATACCGAAATTTTAAAAAATCAAAAATATCTTTCCACTATTATGAATATAGCGTCTGAACAGTTTCTCTCCGAAAAACCGGAATGAAACGATTCGAAAGAGGAGAGTTTCGCGCTTGAAATAAGCCAAAAAAATCCTAAACACGCCTACTAGAAGATAAGATACAGCGGTTTAGATATAACGAAATTTTAAAAAATTAAAATACCCATCCACTATTTTGAATATAGCGTCTGAACCGTTTCTCTCCGTAAAACCCGAATGAAATCAGTCGAAAGAGGATAGTTTCGCGCTTGTAAGGAGTCAAAAAAATCCCAAATACGCCTACTAGAAGATAAGATACAGCGGTTTAAAAACTTCGAAATTTTAAAAAATTAAAATACCCATCCACTCTTTTGAATATAGCGTCTGAACCGTTTCTCTCCGTAAAACCCGAATGAAACCAGTCGAAAGAGGAGAGTTTCGCGCTTGAAATGAGCCAAAAAAATCCCAAATACGCCTACTAGAAGATAAGATACAGCGGTTTAAAAACTCCGAAATTTTAAAAAATTAAAATACTCATCCACTTGTTTGAATATAGCGTCTGAACCGTTTCTCTCCGAAAAACCCAAATGAAATGAGTCGAAAGAGGATAGTTTCGCGCTTGTAAGGAGTCAAAAAAATCCCAAATACGCCTACTAGAAGATAAGATACAGCGGTTTAAAAACTTCGAAATTTTAAAAAATTAAAATACCCATCCACTTGTTTGAATATAGCGTCTGAACCGTTTCTCTCCGAAAAACCGGAATGAAACGAGTCGAAAGAGGAGAGTTTCGCGCTTGAAACGAGCCAAAAAAATCCTAAATACGCCTACTAGAAGATAAGATACAGCGGTTTAAAGACATCGAAATTTTAAAAAATCAAAAATACCCTCCAATCTTTTGAATATAGCGTCTGAACCGTTTCTCTCCGAAAAACCGGAATGAAGATAGTCGAAAGAGGAGAGTTTCGCGCTTGAAACGAGCCAAAAAAGTCCTAAATACGCGTACTAGAAGATAAGAAACAGCGGTTTAGATACTCCGAAATTTTAAAAAATCAGAAATGATCTTCCAATCTTTTGAATATAGCATCTGAACCGTTTCTCTCCGAAAAACCCGAATGAAATGAGTCGAAAGAGGAGAGTTTCGAGCATGAAGGGAGCCAAAAATATCCTAAATACGCCTACTAGAAGATAAGATACAGAGGTTTAAAAATTCCGAAATTTTAAAAAATCAAATATACCCTTCCACTTTTATGAATATAGCGTCTGAACCGTTTCTCACAAAAAAACCGGAATGAAACGATTCGAAAGAGGAGAGTTTCGCGCTTGAAATGAGCCCAAAAAATCCTAAATACGCCTACTAGAAGATAAGATACAGCGTTTTAAAAATTCCGAAATTTTAAAAAATCAAAAATACCCTTCCACTATTTTGAATATAGCGTCTGAACCGTTTCTCTCCGAAAAACCGGAATGAAACGAGTCGAAAGAGGAGAGTTTCGCGGTTGAAACGAGCCAAAAAAATCCTAAACTCGCCTACTAGAAGATAAGATACAGCGTTTTAAAAATTCCGAAATTTTAAAAAATCAAAAATACCATTCCACTATTTTGAATATAGGGTCTGAACAGTTTCTCTCCGAAAAACCCGAATGAAATGAGTCGAAAGTGGAGAGTTTCGCGCATGAAGGGAGCCAAAAAAATCCTAAATACGCCTACTAGAAGATAAGATACAGCGATTTAAATACTTCGAAATTTTAAAAAATCAGAAATATCCTTCCCCTATTTTGAATATTGCGTCTGAACCGTTTCTCTCCGAAAAACCGGAATGAAACGATTCGAAAGAGGAGAGATTCGCGCTTGAAACGAGCCAAAAAAATCCTAAATTCGCCTACTAGGAGATAAGATACAGCGTTTTAAAAATTCCGAAATTTTAAAAAATCAAAAATACCATTCCACTATTTTGAATATAGGGTCTGAACAGTTTCTCTCCGAAAAACCCGAATGAAATGAGTCGAAAGAGGAGAGTTTCGCGCATGAAGGGAGCCAAAAAAATCCTAAATACGCCTACTAGAAGATAAGATACAGCGATTTAAAAACTCCGAAATTTTAAAAAATCAGAAATGATCTTCCACTATTTTGAATATAGCGTCTGAACCGTTTCTCTCCGAAAAACCCGAATGAAATGAGTCGAAAGAGGAGAGTTTCGCGCTTGAAATGAGCAAAAAAAATCCTAAATGCGCCTACCAGAAGATACGATACAGCGGTTTAAAAATTCCGAAATTTTAAAAAATCAAAAATACCCTTCCACTATTTTGAAGATAACATCTGAACTGTTTCTCTCCGAAAAACCGGAATGAAACGAGTCGAAAGAGGAGAGTTTCGCGCTTGAAATGAGCCCAAAAAATCCAAAATACGCCTACTAGAAGATAAGATACAACGGTTTAAACATTCCGAAATTTTTAAAAATCTAAAATACCCTTCCATTCTCTTGAATATAGCGTCTGAACCGTTTCTCTCCGAAAAACCGGAATGAAACGAGTCGAAAGAGGAGAGTTTCGCGCTTGAAACGAGCCAAAAAAATCCTAAATACGCCTACTAGAAGATAAGATACAGCGGTTTAAATATTCTGAAATTTTAAAAAATCAAAAATAACCTCCAATCTTTTGAATATAGCGTCTGAACCGTTTCTCTCCGAAAAACCCGAATGAAATGAGTCGAAAGAGGAGAGTTTCGAGCATGAAGGGAGCCAAAAATATCCTAAATACGCCTACTAGAAGATAAGATACAGAGGTTTAAAAATTCCGAAATTTTAAAAAATCAAAAATACCCTTCCACTTTTATGAATATAGCGACTGAACCGTTTCTCACAAAAAAACCGGAATGAAACCATTCGACAGAGGAGAGTTTCGCGCTTGAAATGAGCCCAAAAAATCCTAAATACGCCTACTAGAAGATAAGACACAGCGGTTTAAAAATTCCGAAATTTTAAAAAATCATAAATACCCTTCCACTATTTTGAATATAGCGTCTGAACAGTTTCTCTCCGAAAAACCCGAATGAAATGAGGCGAAAGAGGAGAGTTTCTCGCATGAAGGGAGCCAAAAAAATCCTAAATACGCCTACTTGAAGATAAGATACAAGGGTTTAAAGATTCCGAAATTTTAAAAAATCTAAAATACCCTTCCACTATATTGAATATAGCGTCTGAACCGTTTCTCTCCGAAAAACCGGAATGAAATGAGTCGAAAGAAGAGAGTCTCGAGCATGAAGGGAGCCAAAAAAATCCTAAATACGCCTACTAGAAGATAAGATACAGAGGTTTAAAAATTCCGAAATTTTAAAAAATCAAAAATACCCTTCCACTTTTATGAATATAGCGTCTGAACCGTTTCTCTCAGAAAAACCGGAATGAAACGATTCGAAAGAGGAGAGTATCGCGCTTGAAATGAGCCCAAAAAATCCTAAATACGCCTACTAGAAGATAAGATACAGCGGTTTAAAAATTCCTTAATCTTTAAAAATCTAAAATACCCTTCCACTATTTTGAATATAGCGTCTGAACCGTTTCTCTCCGAAAAACCGGAATGAAACGAGTCGAAAGAGGAGAGTTTCGCTCTTGAAAGGAGCCAAAAAATCCTAAATACGCCTACTAGAAGATAAGATACAGCGGTTTAAAGACATCGAAATTTTAAAAAATCAAAAATACCCACCAATCTTTTGAATATAGCGTCTGAACAGCTTCTCTCCGAAAAACACGATTGAAATGAGTCGAAAGAGGAGAGTTTCTCGCATGAAATGAGCCCAAAAAATCCTAAATACGCCTACTAGAAGATAATATACAACGGTTTAAACATTCCGAAATTTTTAAAAATCTAAAATACCCTTCCACTATTTTGAATATAGCGTATGAACCGTTTCTCTCCGAAAAACCGGAAAGAAACGAGTCGAAAGAGGAGAGTTTCGCGCTTGAAACGAGCCAAAAAAATCCAAAATACGCGTACTAGAAGATAAGATAAAGCGGTTTAAAGACATCGAAATTTTAAAAAATCAAAAATACCCTCCAATCTTTTGAATATAGCGTCTGAACCGTTTCTCTCCGAAAAATCCGAATGAAAGGATTCGAAAGAGGAGAGTTTCGCGCTTGTAAGGAGCCAAAAGAATCCTAAATACGCCTACTAGAAGATAAGATACAGCGGTTTAAAAATTCCGAAATTTTAAAAAATCAAAAATACCCTTCCACTATTTTGAAGATAGCATCTGATCTGTTTCTCTCCGAAAAACCGGAATGAAACGAGTCGAAAGAGGAGAGTTTCGCTCTTGAAACGAGCCAAAAAATCCTAAATACGCCTACTAGAAGATAAGATACAGCGGTTTAAAGACATCGAAATTTTAAAAAATCAAAAATACCCTCCAATCTTTTGAATATAGCGTCTGAACAGTTTCTCTCCGAAAAACCCGATTGTAATGAGTCGAAAGAGGAGAGTTTCGCGCATGAAATGAGCCCAAAAAATCCTAAATACGCCTACTAGAAGATAATATACAACGGTTTAAACATTCCGAAATTTTTAAAAATCTAAAATACCCTTCCACTATTTTGAATATAGCGTCTGAACCGTTTCTCTCCGAAAAACCGGAATGAAACGAGTCGAAAGAGGAGAGTTTCGCGCTTGAAACGAGCCAAAAAAATCCTAATTACGTCTACTAGAAGATAAGATACAGCGGTTTAAAGACATCGAAATTTTGAAAAATCAAAAAAACCCTACCAATCTTTTGAATATGGCGTCTGAACCGTTTCTCTCCGAAAAATCCGAATGAAAGGATTCGAAAGAGGAGAGTTTCGCGCTTGTAAGGAGCCAAAAGGATCCTAAATACGCCTACTAGAAGGTAAGACACAGCGGTTTAAAAACTTCGAAATTTTAAAAAATCAAAAATACCCTTCCCCTATTTTGAATATTGCTTCTGAACCGTTTCTCTCCGAAAAACCCGAATGAAATGAGTCGAAAGAGGAGTGTACCGCGCTTGAAATGAGCCAAAAATATCCTAAATACACCTACTAGAAGATAAGATACAGCGGTTTAAAAGCTTCGAAATTTTAAAAAATCAAAAATACCCTTCCCCTATTCTGAATATTGCTTCTGAACCGTTTCTCTCCGAAAAACCGGAGTGAAACGAGTCGAAAGAGAAGAGATTCGCGCTTGAAACGAGCCAAAAAAATCCTAAATACGCCTACTAGAAGATAAGATACAACGGTTTAAAAACTTCGAAATTTTGAAAAATCAAAAAAACCCTACCAATCTTTTGAATATGGCGTCTGAACCGTTTCTCTCCGAAAAATCCGAATGAAAGGATTCGAAAGAGGAGAGATCGCGCTTGTAAGGAGCCAAAAGAATCCTAAATACGCCTACTAGAAGATAAGACACAGCGGTTTAAATACTTCGAAATTTTAAAAAATCAAAAATACCCTTCCCCTATTTTGAATATTGCTTCTGAACCGTTTCTCTCCGAAAAACCCGAATGAAATGAGTCGAAAGAGGAGTGTACCGCGCTTGAAATGAGCCAAAAATATCCTAAATACACCTACTAGAAGATAAGATACAGCGGTTTAAATACTTCGAAATTTTAAAAAATCAAAAATACCCTTCCCCTATTTTGAATATTGCTTCTGAACCGTTTCTCTCCGAAAAACCGGAGTGAAACGAGTCGAAAGAGAAGAGATTCGCGCTTGAAACGAGCCAAAAGAATCCTAAATACGCCTACTAGAAGGTTAGACACAGCGGTTTAAAAACTTCGAAATTTTAAAAAATCAAAAATACCCTTCCCCTATTTTGAATATTGCTTCTGAACCGTTTCTCTCCGAAAAACCCGAATGAAATGAGTCGAAAGATGAGTGTACCGCGCTTGAAATGAGCCAAAAATATCCTAAATACACCTACTAGAAGATAAGATACAGCGGTTTAAAAACTTCGAAATTTTAAAAAATCAAAAATACCCTTCCCCTATTTTGAATATTGCTTCTGAACCGTTTCTCTCCGAAAAACCGGAGTGAAACGAGTCGAAAGAGAAGAGATTCGCGCTTGAAACGAGCCAAAAAAATCCTAAATACGCCTATAAGAAGATAAGATACAACGGTTTAAAAACTTCGAAATTTTGAAAAAAAAAAAAAACCCTACCAATCTTTTGAATATGGCGTCTGAACCGTTTCTCTCCGAAAAATCCGAATGAAAGGATTCGAAAGAGGAGAGTTTCGCGCTTGTAAGGAGCCAAAAGAATCCTAAATACGCCTACTAGAAGATAAGATACAGCGGTTTAAAATCTTCGAAATTTTAAAAAATCAAAAATACCCTTCCCCTATTTTGAATATTGCTTCTGAACCGTTTCTCTCCGAAAAACCCGAATGAAATGAGTCGAAAGAGGAGTGTACCGCGCTTGAAATGAGCCAAAAATATCCTAAATACGCCTACTAGAAGATAAGATACAGCGGTTTAAAAATTCCGAAATTTTAAAAAATCAAAAATACCCTTCCACTATTTTGAGGATAGCATCTGAACTGTTTCTCTCCGAATAACCCGAATGAAATGAGTCGAAAGAGGAGAGTTTCTCGCTTGAAATGAGCAAAAAAAATCCTAAATACGCCTACTAGAAGAGAAGATACAGCGATTGAAATACTTCGAAATTTTAAAAAATCAAAAATACCCTTCCACTCTTTTGAATATAGCGTCTGAACCTTTTCTCTCCGAATAACCGGAATGAAAAGAGTCGAAAGAGGAGAGTTTCGCGCTTGAAATGAGCCAAAAAAATCCTAAGTACACTTACTAGAAAATAAGATACAGCGGTTTAAACACATCGAAATTTTAAAAAATCAAAAATACCCAACAATCTTTTGAATATAGCGTCTGAACCTTTTCTCTCCAAAAAACCGAATGAAATGAATCGAAAGAGGAGAGTATCGTGCATGAAGGGAGCCGAAAAAATCCTAAATACGCCTACTAGAAGATAAGATACAGCGATTTAAAAATACCGAAATTTTAAAAAATCAAAAATATCTTTCCACTATTATGAATATAGCGTCTGAACAGTTTCTCTCCGAAAAACCGGAATGAAACGATTCGAAAGAGGAGAGTTTCGCGCTTGAAATAAGCCAAAAAAATCCTAAACACGCCTACTAGAAGATAAGATACAGCGGTTTAGATATAACGAAATTTTAAAAAATCAAAAATACCCTTCCACTATTTTGAATATAGCGTCTGAACCGTTTCTCTCCGAAAAACCCAAATGAAACGAGTCGAAAGAGGAGAGTTTCGCGCTTGAAATGAGACAAAAAATCCTAAATACGCCTACTAGAAGACAAGATACAGAGGTTTAAAAATTCCGAAATTTTAAAAAATCAAAAATACCCTTCCACTATTTTGAATATAGCGTCTGAACCGTTTCTCTCAGAAAAACCCGAATGAAATGTGTTGAAAGAGGAGAGATTCGCGCATGAAGGGAGCCAAAAAAATCCTATATACGCCTACTAGAAGATATGATACAGCGGTTTAAAATTCAGAAATTTTAAAAAATCAAAAATACCCTACCAATCTTTTGAATATAGCGTCAGAACCGTTCCTCTCCGAAAAACCCGAATGAAATGAGTCGAAAGAGGTGAGTTTCGCGCTTGAAATGAGCCAAAAAAATCCCAAATACGCCTACTAGTAGATAAGATACAGCGGTTTGGATACTCCGAAATTATAAAAAATCACAAATATCCTTCCACTATTTTAATATAGCGTCTGAACCGTTTCTCTCCTATAAACCCGAATGAAATGCGTCAAAAGAGGAGAGTTTCGTGCTTAAAATAAGCCAAAAAAAATCCTAAACACACCTACTAGAAGATAAGAAAAAGCGGTTTAAATATTTCGAAATTTTAAAATATCAAAAATACCCTTCCACTTATTTGAATACAGCGTCTTAACCGTTTCTCTCCGAAAAACCCGAATGAAATGATTCGAAAAAGTATAGTTTCGCGCTTGTAAGGAGTCAAAAAAATCCCAAATACGCCTACTAGAAGATAAGATACAGCGGTTTAATAACTTCGAAATTTTAAAAAATTAAAATACCCAACCACTATTTTGAATATAGCGTCTGAACCGTTTCTCTCCGTAAAACCCGAATGAAATCAGTCGAAAGAGGAGAGTTTCGCGCTTGAAATGAGCCAAAAAAATCCCAAATACGCCTACTAGAAGATAAGATACAGCGGTTTAAAAACTCCGAAATTTTAAAAAATTAAAATACCCATCCACTTGTTTGAATATAGCGTCTGAACCGTTTCTCTCCGAAAAACCCAAATGAAATGAGTCGAAAGAGGATAGTTTCGCGCTTGTAAGGAGTCAAAAAAATCCCAAATACGCCTACTAGAAGATAAGATACAGCGGTTTAAAAACTTCGAAATTTTAAAAAATTAAAATACCCATCCACTCTTTTGAATATAGCGTCTGAACCGTTTCTCTCCGTAAAACCCGAATGAAATCAGTCGAAAGAGGAGAGTTTCGCGCTTGAAATGAGCCAAAAAAATCCCAAATACGCCTACTAGAAGATAAGATACAGCGGTTTAAAAACTCCGAAATTTTAAAAAATTAAAATACCCATCCACTTGTTTGAATATAGCGTCTGAACCGTTTCTCTCCGAAAAACCCAAATGAAATGAGTCGAAAGAGGATAGTTTCGCGCTTGTAAGGAGTCAAAAAAATCCCAAATACGCCTACTAGAAGATAAGATACAGCGGTTTAAAAACTTCGAAATTTTAAAAAATTAAAATACCCATCCACTCTTTTGAATATAGCGTCTGAACCGTTTCTCTCCGTAAAACCCGAATGAAGTGAGTCGAAAGAGGAGAGTTTCGCGCTTGAAATGAGCATAAAAAATCCTAAATACGCCTACTAGAAGAGAAGATACAGCGATTTAAATACTTCGAAATTTTAAAAAATCAAAAAAAACCTTTCCACTATTTTGAATATAGCGTCTGAACAGTTTCTCTCCGAAAAACCCGAATGAAATGAGGCGAAAGAGGAGAGTTTCTCGCATGAAGGGAGCCAAAAAAATCCTAAATACGCCTACTAGAAGATAAGATACAGCGGTTTAAAAACTTCGAAATTTTAAAAAATTAAAATACCCATCCACTCTTTTGAATATAGCGTCTGAACCGTTTCTCTCCGAAAAACCGGAATGAAACGATTCGAAAGAGGAGAGTTTCGCGCTTGAAACGAGCCAAAAAAATCCTAAATACGCCTACTAGAAGATAAGATACAGCGGTTTAAAGACATCAAAATTTTAAAAAATCAAAAATACCCTCCAATCTTTTGAATATAGCGTCTGAACCGTTTCTCTCCGAAAAACCGGAATGAAAATAGTCGAAAGAGGAGAGTTTCGCGCTTGAAACGAGCCAAAAAAATCCTAAATACGCCTACTAGAAGATAAGATACAGCGGTTTAGATACTCCGAAATTTTAAAAAATCAAAAATGGCCTTCCACTATTTTGAATATAGCGTCTGAACCGTTTCTCTCCGAAAAACCCGAACGAAACGAGTCGAAAGAGGAGAGTTTCGCGCTTAAAATGAGCAAAAAAAATCCTAAATGCGCCTACTAGAAGATACGATACAGCGGTTTAAAAATTCTGAAATTTTGAAAAATCAAAAATACCCTACCAATCTTTTGAATATAGCGTCTGAACCGTTTCTCTCCGACAAACCGGAATGAAACGAGTCGAAAGAGGAGAGTTTCGCGCTTGAAATGAGCCCAAAAAATCCAAAATACGCCTACTAGAAGATAAGATACAACGGTTTAAACATTCCGAAATTTTTAAAAATCTAAAATACCCTTCCACTCTTTTGAATATAGCGTCTGAACCGTTTCTCTCCGAAAAACCGGAATGAAACGAGTCGAAAGAGGAGAGTTTCGCGCTTGAAACGAGCCAAAAAAATCCTAAATACGCCTACTAGAAGATAAGATACAGCGGTTTAAATATTCTGAAATTTTAAAAAATCAAAAATACCCTCTAATCTTTTGAATATAGCGTCTGAACCGTTCCTCTCCGAAAAACCCGAATGAAAGGATTCGAAAGGGGAGAGTTTCGCACTTGTAAGTAGCCAAAAAATTCCAAAATACGCCTACTAGAAGATAAGATACTGCGGTTTAAATACTTCGAAATTTTGAAAAATCAAAAATACCCTACCAATCTTTTGAATATAGCGTCTGAACCGATTCTCTCCGAAAAACCCGAATGAAATGAGTCGAAAGAGGAGAGTTTCGCGCATGAAGGGAGCCAAAAAAATCCTAAATAAGCCTACTAGAAGATAAGATACAGCGGTTTAAATATTCCTTAATTTTTAAAAATCTAAAATACCCTTCCACTATTTTGAATATAGCGTCTGAACCGTTTCTCTCCGAAAAACCGGAATGAAACGAGTCGAAAGAGGAGAGTTTCGCGCTTGAAACGAGCCAAAAAAATCATAAATTCGCCTACTAGATGATAAGATACAGCGTTTTAAAAATTCCGAAATTTTAAAAAATCAAAAATACCCTTCCACTATTTTGAATATAGGGTCTGAACAGTTTCTTTCCGAAAAACCCGAATGAAATGAGTCGAAAGAGGAGAGTTTCGCGCATGAAGGGAGCCCAAAAAATCCTAAATACGCCTACTAGAAGATAAGATACAACGGTTTAAACATTCCAAAATTTTTAAAAATCTAAAATACCCTTCCACTATTTTGAATATAGCGTCTGAACCATTTCTCGTCGACAAACCGGAATGAAACGAGTCGAAAGAGGAGAGTTTCGCGCTTGAAACGAGCCAAAAAAATTCTAAATACGCCTACTAGAAGACAAGATACAGCGGTTTAAAGACATCGAAATTTTAAAAAATCAAAAATACCCTCCAATCTTTTGAATATAGCATCTGAACTGTTTCTCTCCGGAAAACCGGAATGAAGCGATTCGAAAGAGGAGAGTTTCGCGCTTGAAATGAGCCCAAAAAATCCTAAATACGCCTACTAGAAGATAAGATACAGCGGTTTAAAAATTCCGAAATTTTAAAAAATCATAAATACTCTTCCACTATTTTGAATATAGCGTCTGAACAGTTTCTCTCCGAAAAACCGGAATGAAACGAGTCGAAAGAGGAGAGTATCGCGCTTGAAACGAGCCAAAAAAATCGTAAATACGCCTACTAGAAGATAAGATACAGCGGTTTAGATATAACGAAATTTTAAAAAATCAAAAATACCCTTCCACTATTTTGAATATAGCGTCTGAACCGTTTCTCTCCGAAAAACCCAAATGAAACGAGTCGAAAGAGGAGAGTTTCGCGCTTGAAATGAGACAAAAAATCCTAAATACGCCTACTAGAAGACAAGATACAGAGGTTTAAAAATTCCGAAATTTTAAAAAATCAAAAATACCCTTCCACTATTTTGAATATAGCGTCTGAACCGTTTCTCTCAGAAAAACCCGAATGAAATGTGTTGAAAGAGGAGAGATTCGCGCATGAAGGGAGCCAAAAAAATCCTATATACGCCTACTAGAAGATATGATACAGCGGTTTAAAAATTCAGAAATTTTAAAAAATCAAAAATACCCTACCAATCTTTTGAATATAGCGTCTGAACCGTTCCTCTCCGAAAAACCCGAATGAAATGAGTCGAAAGAGGTGAGTTTCGCGCTTGAAATGAGCCAAAAAAATCCCAAATACGCCTACTAGTAGATAAGATACAGCGGTTTGGATACTCCGAAATTATAAAAAATCACAAATATCCTTCCACTATTTTAATATAGCGTCTGAACCGTTTCTCTCCTATAAACCCGAATGAAATGCGTCAAAAGAGGAGAGTTTCGTGCTTAAAATAAGCCAAAAAAAATCCTAAACACACCTACTAGAAGATAAGAAAAAGCGGTTTAAATATTTCGAAATTTTAAAATATCAAAAATACCCTTCCACTTATTTGAATACAGCGTCTTAACCGTTTCTCTCCGAAAAACCCGAATGAAATGATTCGAAAAAGTATAGTTTCGCGCTTGTAAGGAGTCAAAAAAATCCCAAATACGCCTACTAGAAGATAAGATACAGCGGTTTAAAAACTTCGAAATTTTAAAAAATTAAAATACCCATCCACTCTTTTGAATATAGCGTCTGAACCGTTTCTCTCCGTAAAACCCGAATGAAATCAGTCGAAAGAGGAGAGTTTCGCGCTTGAAATGAGCCAAAAAAATCCCAAATACGCCTACTAGAAGATAAGATACAGCGGTTTAAAAACTCCGAAATTTTAAAAAATTAAAATACCCATCCACTTGTTTGAATATAGCGTCTGAACCGTTTCTCTCCGAAAAACCCAAATGAAATGAGTCGAAAGAGGATAGTTTCGCGCTTGTAAGGAGTCAAAAAAATCCCAAATACGCCTACTAGAAGATAAGATACAGCGGTTTAAAAACTTCGAAATTTTAAAAAATTAAAATACCCATCCACTATTTTGAATATAGCGTCTGAACCGTTTCTCTCCGTAAAACCCGAATGAAGTGAGTCGAAAGAGGAGAGTTTCGCGCTTGAAATGAGCATAAAAAATCCTAAATACGCCTACTAGAAGAGAAGATACAGCGATTTAAATACTTCGAAATTTTAAAAAATCAAAAAAAACCTTTCCACTATTTTGAATATAGCGTTTGAACAGTTTCTCTCCGAAAAACCCGAATGAAATGAGGCGAAAGAGGAGAGTTTCTCGCATGAAGGGAGCCAAAAAAATCCTAAATACGCCTACTAGGAGATAAGATACAAGGGTTTAAAAATTCCGAAATTTTAAAAAATCTAAAATACCCTTCCACTATATTGAATATAGCGTCTGAACCGTTTCTCTCCGAAAAACCGGAATGAAACGATTCGAAAGAGGAGAGTTTCGCGCTTGAAACGAGCCAAAAAAATCCTAAATACGCCTACTAGAAGATAAGATACAGCGGTTTAAAGACATCAAAATTTTAAAAAATCAAAAATACCCTCCAATCTTTTGAATATAGCGTCTGAACCGTTTCTCTCCGAAAAACCGGAATGAAAATAGTCGAAAGAGGAGAGTTTCGCGCTTGAAACGAGCCAAAAAAATCCTAAATACGCGTACTAGAAGATAAGATACAGCGGTTTAGATACTCCGAAATTTTAAAAAATCAGAAATGGCCTTCCATTATTTTGAATATAGCGTCTGAACCGTTTCTCTCCGAAAAACCCGAACGAAATGAGTCGAAAGAGGAGAGTTTCGCGCTTAAAATGAGCAAAAAAAATCCTAAATGCGCCTACTAGAAGATACGATACAGCGGTTTAAAAATTCTGAAATTTTGAAAAATCAAAAATACCCTACCAATCTTTTGAATATAGCGTCTGAACCGTTTCTCTCCGACAAACCGGAATGAAACGAGTCGAAAGAGGAGAGTTTCGCGCTTGAAATGAGCCCAAAAAATCCAAAATACGCCTACTAGAAGATAAGATACAACGGTTTAAACATTCCGAAATTTTTAAAAATCTAAAATACCCTTCCACTCTTTTGAATATAGCGTCTGAACCGTTTCTCTCCGAAAAACCGGAATGAAACGAGTCGAAAGAGGAGAGTTTCGCGCTTGAAACGAGCCAAAAAAATCCTAAATACGCCTACTAGAAGATAAGATACAGCGGTTTAAATATTCTGAAATTTTAAAAAATCAAAAATACCCTCTAATCTTTTGAATATAGCGTCTGAACCGTTCCTCTCCGAAAAACCCGAATGAAAGGATTCGAAAGGGGAGAGTTTCGCACTTGTAAGTAGCCAAAAAATTCCAAAATACGCCTACTAGAAGATAAGATACTGCGGTTTAAATACTTCGAAATTTTGAAAAATCAAAAATACCCTACCAATCTTTTGAATATAGCGTCTGAACCGATTCTCTCCGTAAAACCCGAATGAAATGAGTCGAAAGAGGAGAGTTTCGCGCATGAAGGGAGCCAAAAAAATCCTAAATAAGCCTACTAGAAGATAAGATACAGCGGTTTAAATATTCCTTAATTTTTAAAAATCTAAAATACCCTTCCACTATTTTGAATATAGCGTCTGAACCGTTTCTCTCCGAAAAACCGGAATGAAACGAGTCGAAAGAGGAGAGTTTCGCGCTTGAAACGAGCCAAAAAAATCATAAATTCGCCTACTAGATGATAAGATACAGCGTTTTAAAAATTCCGAAATTTTAAAAAATCAAAAATACCCTTCCACTATTTTGAATATAGGGTCTGAACAGTTTCTTTCCGAAAAACCCGAATGAAATGAGTCGAAAGAGGAGAGTTTCGCGCATGAAGGGAGCCCAAAAAATCCTAAATACGCCTACTAGAAGATAAGATACAACGGTTTAAACATTCCAAAATTTTTAAAAATCTAAAATACCCTTCCACTATTTTGAATATAGCGTCTGAACCATTTCTCGTCGACAAACCGGAATGAAACGAGTCGAAAGAGGAGAGTTTCGTGCTTGAAACGAGCCAAAAAAATTCTAAATACGCCTACTAGAAGACAAGATACAGCGGTTTAAAGACATCGAAATTTTAAAAAATCAAAAATACCCTCCAATCTTTTGAATATAGCGTCTGAACCGTTTCTCTCCGAAAAACCGGAATGAAAATAGTCGAAAGAGGAGAGTTTCGCGCTTGAAACGAGGAAAAAAATCCTAAATACGCGTACTAGAAGATAAGATACAGCGGTTTAGATACTCCGAAATTTTAAAAAATCAGAAATGGCCTTCCACTATTTTGAATATAGCGTCTGAACAGTTTCTCTCCGAAAAACCCGAATGAAATGAGGCGAAAGAGGAGAGTTTCTCGCATGAAGGGAGCCAAAAAAATCCTAAATACGCCTACTAGGAGATAAGATACAAGGGTTTAAAAATTCCGAAATTTTAAAAAATCTAAAATACCCTTCCACTATATTGAATATAGCGTCTGAACCGTTTCTCTCCGAAAAACCCGAATGAAATGAGTCGAAAGAGGAGAGCTTCGCGCATGAAGGGAGCCAAAAAAATCCTAAAAACGCCTACTAGAAGATAAGATACAGCGGTTTAAAAATTCCTTAATTTTTAAAAATCTAAAATACCCTTCCACTATTTTGAATATAGCGTCTGAACCGCTTCTCTCCGAAAAACCGGAATGAAACGAGTCGAAAGAGGAGAGTTTCGCGCTTGAAACGAGCCAAAAAAATCCTAAATTCGCCTACTAGAAGATAAGATACAGCGTTTTAAAAATTCCGAAATTTTAAAAAATCAAAAATACCATTCCACTATTTTGAATATAGGGTCTGAACCGTTTCTCTCCGAAAAACCCAAATGAAATGAGTCGAAAGAGGAGAGTTTCGAGTATGAAGGGAGCCAAAAATATCCTAAATACGCCTACTAGAAGATAAGATACAGAGGTTTAAAAATTCCGAAATTTGAAAAAATCAAAAATACCCTTCCACTTTTATGAATATAGCGTCTGAACCGTTTCTCTCAGAAAAACAGGAATGAAACGATTCGAAAGAGGAGAGTTTCGCGCTTGAAATGAGCCCAAAAAATCCTAAATACGCCTACTAGAAGATAAGATACAGCGTTTTAAAAATTCCGAAATTTTAAAAAATCAAAAATACCCTTCCACTATTTTGAATATAGCGTCTGAACAGTTTCTCTCCGAAAAACCGGAATGGAACGAGTCGAAAGAGGAGAGTTTCGCGCTTGAAATGAGCCAAAAATATCCTAAATACGCCTACTAGAAGATAAGATACAGCGGTTTAAAAATTCCGAAATTTTAAAAAATCAAAAATACTCTTCCACTATTTTGAAGATAGCATCTGAACCGTTTCTCTCCGAAAAACCGGTATGAAACGAGTCGAAAGAGGAGAGTTTCGCGCTTGAAACGAGCCAAAAAAATCCAAAATACGCGTACTAGAAGATATGATACAGCGGTTTAAAGACATCGAAATTTTAAAAAATCAAAAATACCCTCCAATCTTTTGAATATAGCTTCTGAACCGTTTCTCTCCGAAAAACCCGAATGAAATGAGTCGAAAGAGGAGAGTCTCGAGCATGAAGGGAGCCAAAAAAATCCTAAATACGCCTACTAGAAGATAAGATACAGAGGTTTAAATATTCCGAAATTTTAAAAAATCAAAAATACCCTTCCACTTTTATGAATATAGCGTCTGAACCGTTTCTCTCAGAAAAACCGGAATGAAACGATTCGAAAGAGGAGAGTTTCGCGCTTGAAATGAGCCCAAAATATCCTAAATACGCCTACTAGAAGATAAGATACAGCGTTTTAAAAATTCCGAAATTTTAAAAAATCAAAAATACCCTCCAATCTTTTGAATATAGCTTCTGAACCGTTTCTCTCCGAAAAACCCGAATGAAATGAGTCGAAAGAGGAGTGTCTCGAGCATGAAGGGAGCCAAAAAAATCCTAAATACGCCCACTAGAAGATAAGATACAGAGGTTTAAAAATTCCGAAATTTTAAAAAATCAAAAATACCCTTCCACTTTTATGAATATAGCGTCTGAACCGTTTCTCTCAGAAAAACCGGAATGAAACGATTCGAAAAAGGGAGAGTTCCGCGCTTGAAATGAGCCCAAAAAATCCTAAATGCGCCTACTAGAAGATAAGATACAGCGTTTTAAAAATTCCGAAATTTTAAAAAATCAAAAATACCCTTCCACTATTTTGAATATAGCGTCTGAACAGTTTCTCTCCGAAAAACCCGAATGAAATGAGTCGAAAGAGGAGAGTTTCGCGCATGA
>NW_028256522.1:0-22168 GCF_048593485.1 Apis florea
ATACAGTGGTTTAAAAACTCCGAAATTTTAAGAAATCAAAAATACCAATCCACTATTTTGAATATAGCGTCTGAACCGTTTCTCTCTGAAAAACCCCAATAAAATCAATCGAAAGAGGAGAGTTTCGCGCTTGAAATGAGCCAAAAAAATCCTAAATACGCCTACTAGAAGATAAGATACAGCGGTTTAAATACTCCGAAATTTTAAAAAATCAAAAATACCCTTCCACTATTTAAATATAGCGTCTGAACCGTTTCTCTCCGAAAAACCCGAATGAAAAGAGTCGAAAGAGGAGAGTTTCGCGCTTGAAAGGAGACAAAAAAATCCTAAATACGCCGACTAGAAGATAAGATACAGCGGTTTAAATACTTCGAAATTTTAAAAAATCAAAAATACCCTACCAATCTTTTGAATATAGCGTCTGAACCGTTTCTCTCCGAAAAACCCGAATGATATCATTCGAAAGAGGAGAGATTCGCGCTTGTAAGGAGCCAAAAAAATCCTAAATACGCCTACTAGAAGATAAGATACAGCGGTTTAAAGACTTCGAAATTTTAAAAAATCAAAAATACCCTTCCACTATTTTGAATATAGCGTCTGAACCGTTTCTCTCCGAAAAACCCGAATGAAATCATCCGAAAGCGGAGAGTTTCGCGCTTGTAAGTAGCCAAAAAAATCCTAAATACGCCTACTAGAAGATAAGATACTGCGGTTTAAATACTTCGAAATTTTGAAAAATCAAAAATACCCTACCAATCTTTTGAATATAGCGTCTGAACCGTTTCTCTCCGAAAAACCCGAATGAAATCATCCGAAAGCGGAGAGTTTCGCGCTTGTAAGTAGCCAAAAAAATCCTAAATACGCCTACTAGAAGATAAGATACAGCGGTTTAAATACTTCGAAATTTTGAAAAATCAAAAATACCCTACCAATCTTTTGAATATAGCGTCTGAACCGATTCTCTCCGAAAAACCCGAATGATATGATTTGAAAGAGGAGAGATTCGCGCTTGTAAGGAGCCAAAAAAATCCTAAATACGCCTACTAGAAGATAAGATACAGCGGTTTAAAGACTTCGAAATTTTAAAAAATCAATGATACACTTCCAATCTTTTGAATATAGCGTCTGAACCGCTCCTCTCCGAAAAACCCGAATGAAAGGATTCGAAAGAGGAGAGTTTCACGCTTGTAAGGAGCCAAAAAAATCCTAAATACGCCTACTAGAAGATAAGATACTGCGGTTTAAATACTTCGAAATTTTGAAAAATCAAAAATACCCTACCAATCTTTTGAATATAGCGTCTGAACGGATTCTCTCCGATAAACCCGAATGATATGATTTGAAAGAGGAGAGATTCGCGCATGTAAGGAGCCAAAAAAATCCTAAATACGCCTACTAGAAGATAAGATACAGCGGTTTAAATACTTCGAAATTTTAAAAAATCAATGATACACTTCCAATCTTTTGAATATAGCGTCTGAACCGTTCCTCTCCGAAAAACCCGAATGAAATCAATCGAAAGAGGAGAGTTTCGCGCTTGTAAGGAGCCAAAAAAATCCTAAATACGCCTACTAGAAGATAAGATACTGCGGTTTAAATACTTCGAAATTTTGAAAAATCAAAAATACCCTACCAATCTTTTGAATATAGCGTCTGAACCGATTCTCTCCGAAAAACCCGAATGAAATCAATCGAAAGAGGAGAGTTTCGCGCTTGTAAGGAGCCAAAAAAATCCTAAATACGCCTACTAGAAGATAAGATACAGTGGTTTAAATACTTCGAAATTTTGAAAAATCAAAAATACCCTACCAATCTTTTGAATATAGCGTCTGAACCGTTTCTCTCCGAAAAACCCGAATGAAATCAATCGAAAGAGGAGAGTTTCGTGCTTGTAAGAAGCCAAAAAAATCCTAAATACGCCTACTAGAAGATAAGATACAGCGGTTTAAATACTTCGAAATTTTGAAAAATCAAAAATACCCTACCAATCTTTTGAATATAGCGTCTGAACCGTTTCTCTCCGAAAAACCCGTATGAAATGTGTCGAAAGAGGAGAGTTTCGCGCATGAAGAGAGCCAAAAAAATCCTAAATATGCCTACTAGAAGATAAGATACAGTGGTTTAATAATTCCGAAATTTTAAAAAATCAAAAATACGCTTCCACTATTTTGAATATAGCGTCTGAACCGTTTCTCTCTGAAAAACCCGAATGAAATCAATCGAAAGAGGAGAGTTTCGTGCTTGTAAGAAGCCAAAAAAATCCTAAATACGCCTACTAGAAGATAAGATACAGCGGTTTAAATACTTCGAAATTTTGAAAAATCAAAAATACCCTACCAATCTTTTGAATATAGCGTCTGAACCGATTCTCTCCGAAAAACCCGAATGATATGATTTGAAAGAGGAGAGATTCGCGCATGTAAGGAGCCGAAAAAATCCTAAATACGCCTACTAGAGGATAAGATACAGCGGTTTAAAAATTCCGAAATTTTAAGAAATCAAAAATACATTCCACTATTTTGAATATAGCGTCTGAACCGTTTCTCTCTGAAAAACCCGAATGAAATCAATCGAAAGAGGAGAGTTTCGCGCTTGTAAGGAGCCAAAAAAATCCTAAATACGCCTACTAGAAGATAAGATACAGCGGTTTAAATACTTCGAAATTTTAAAAAATCAAAAATACCCTTCCACTATTTTGAATATAGCGTCTGAACCGTTTCTCTCCGAAAAAACCGCATGAAATGAGTCGAAAGAGGAGTGTACCGCGCTTGAAAGGAGCCAAAAATATCCTAAATACGCCTACAAGAAGATGAGATACAGCGGTTTAAAAATTCCGAAATTTTAAGAAATCAAAAATACCATTCCACTATTTTGAATATAGCGTCTGAACCGTTTCTCTCAGAAAAACCCCAATAAAATCAATCGAAAGAGGAGAGTTTCGCGCTTGAAATGAGCCAAAAAAATCCTAAATACGCCTACTAGAAGATAAGATACAGAGGTTTAAAAATTCCAAAATTTTAAAAAATCAAAAATACCCTTCCACTATTTTGAATATAGCGTCTGAACCGTTTCTCTCCGAAAAACCCGAAAGAAAGTATTCGAAAGAGGAGAGTTTCGCGTTTGTAAGAAGCTAAAAAAATCCTAAATACGCCTACTAGAAGATAAGATACAGCTGTTTAAATACTTCGAAATTTTAAAAAATCAAAAATACCCTTCCACTATTATGAATATAGCGTCTGAACCGTTTCTCTCCGAAAAAACCGCATGAAATGAGTCGAAAGAGGAGTGTACCGCGCTTGAAAGGAGCCAAAAAAATCCTAAATACGCCTACAAGAAGATGAGATACAGCGGTTTAAAAATTCCGAAATTTTAAGAAATCAAAAATACCCTTCCACTATTTTGAATATAGCGTCTGAACCGTTTCTCTCAGAAAAACCCCAATAAAATCAGTCGAAAGAGGAGAGTTTCGCGCTTGAAATGAGCCAAAAAAATCCTAAATACGCCTACTAGAAGATAAGATACAGAGGTTTAAAAATTCCAAAATTTTAAAAAATCAAAAATACCCTTCCACTATTTTGAATATAGCGTCTGAACCGATTCTCTCCGAAAAACCCGAATGATATGATTTGAAAGAGGAGAGATTCGCGCTTGTAAGGAGCCAAAAAAATCCTAAATACGCCTACTAGAAGATAAGATACAGCGGTTTAAAGACTTCGAAATTTTAAAAAATCAATGATACACTTCCAATCTTTTGAATATAGCGTCTGAACCGTTTCTCTCCGAAAAACCCGAATGAAATCAATCGAAAGAGGAGAGCTTCGCGCTTGTAAGAGAGCCAAAAAAATCCTAAATACGCCTACTAGAAGATAAGATACAGCGGTTTAAATACTTCCGAAATTTTAAAAAATCAAAAATACCCTACCACTCTTTTGAATATAGCGTCTGAACCGTTTCTCTCCGAAAAACCCGAATGATATGAGTCGAAAGAGGAGAGTACTCGCGCTTGTAAGAAGCCGAAAAAAATCCTAAATACGCCTACTAGAAGATAAGATACAGCGGTTTAAAAACTCCGAAATTTTAAGAAATCAAAAATACCCTTCCACTATTTTGAATATAGCGTCTGAACCGTTTCTCTCAGAAAAACCCCAATAAAATCAATCGAAAGAGGAGAGTTTCGCGCTTGAAATGAGCCAAAAAAATCCTAAATACGCCTACTAGAAGATAAGATACAGAGGTTTAAAAACTCCAAAATTTTAAAAAATCAAAAATACCCTTCCACTATTTTGAATATAGCGTCTGAACCGTTTCTCTCCGAAAAACCCGAAAGAAAGTAGTCGAAAGAGGAGAGTTTCGCGCTTGTAAGAAGCTAAAAAAATCCTAAATACGCCTACTAGAAGATAAGATACAGCTGTTTAAATACTTCGAAATTTTAAAAAATCAAAAATACCCTTCCACTCTTTTGAATATAGCGTCTGAACCGTTTCTCTCCGAAAAAACCGAATGAAATGAGTCGAAAGAGGAGAGTACCGCGCTTGAAAGGAGCCAAAAAAATCCTAAATACGCCTACAAGAAGATAAGATACAGCGGCTTAAAAACTCCGAAATTTTAAGAAATCAAAAATACCCATCCACTCTTTTGAATATAGCGTCTGAACCGTTTCTCTCCGAAAAACCCGAATGAAATCAGTCGAAAGAGGAGAGTTTCGCGCTTGAAAGGAGCCAAAAAAATCCTAAATACGCCTACTAGAAGATAAGATACAGCGGTTTAAAAACTCCGAAATTTTAAAAAATCAAAAATACCCTTCCACTATTTTGAATATAGCGTCTGAACCGTTTCTCTCCGAAAAACCCGAAAGAAAAGTATTCGAAAGAGGAGAGTTTCGCGCTTGTAAGGAAGCCAAAAAAATCCTAAATACGCCTACTAGAAGATAAGATACAGCGGTTTAAATACTTCGAAATTTTAAAAAATCAAAAATACCCTTCCACTCTTTATGAATATAGCGTCTGAACCGTTTCTCTCCGAAAAACCCGAATGAAACGAGTCGAAAGAGGAGAGTTTCGCGCTTGAAAAGAGCCAAAAAAATCCTAAATACGCCTACTAGAAGATAAGATACAGCGGTTTAAATACTCCGAAATTTTAAAAAATCAAAAATACCCTACCACTCTTTTGAATATAGCGTCTGAACCGTTTCTCTCCGAAAAAACCGAATGAAATGAGTCGAAAGAGGAGAGTACCGCGCTTGAAAGGAGCCAAAAAAATCCTAAATACGCCTACAAGAAGATGAGATACAGTGGCTTAAAAATTCCGAAATTTTAAGAAATCAAAAATACCCTTCCACTATTTTGAATATAGCATCTGAACCGTTCCTCTCCGAAAAACCCGAACGAAATGAGTCGAAAGAGGAGAGTTTCGCGCTTGAAAGGAGCCAAAAAAATCCTAAATACGCCTACTAGAAGATAAGATACAGCGGTTTAAAAACTCCGAAATTTTAAAAAATCAAAAATACCCTTCCACTCTTTTGAATATAGCGTCTGAACCGTTTCTCTCCGAAAAACCCGAATGAAAAGATTCGAAAGAGGAGAGTTTCGCGCTTGAAAGGAGACAAAAAAATCCTAAATACGCCTACTAGAAGATAAGATACAGCGGTTTAAATACTTCGAAATTTTAAAAAATCAAAAATACCCTTCCACTCTTTTGAATATAGCGTCTGAACCGTTTCTCTCCGAAAAACCCGAATGAAATGAGTCGAAAGAGGAGAGTTTCGCGCTTGAAGAGAGCCAAAAAAATCCTAAATACGCCTACTAGAAGATAAGATACAGCGGTTTAAAAATTCCGAAATTTTAAAAAATCAAAAATACCCTTCCACTATTTTGAATATAGCGTCTGAACCGTTTCTCTCTGAAAAACCCGAATGAAATCAATCGAAAGAGGAGAGTTTCGCGCTTGAAAGGAGCTAAAAAAATCCTAAATACGCCTACTAGAAGATAAGATACAGCGGTTTAAATACTTCGAAATTTTAAAAAATCAAAAATACCCTACCAATCTTTTGAATATAGCGTCTGAACCGTTTCTCTCCGAAAAACCCGAATGATATGATTCGAAAGAGGAGAGTTTCGCGCTTGTAAGAAGCCAAAAAAATCCTAAATACGCCTACTAGAAGATAAGATACAGCGGTTTAAATACTCCGAAATTTTAAAAAATCAAAAATACCCTTCCACTATTTTGAATATAGCGTCTGAACCGTTTCTCTCTGAAAAACCCGAATGAAATCAATCGAAAGAGGAGAGCTTCGCGCTTGTAAGGAGCTAAAAAAATCCTAAATACGCCTACTAGAAGATAAGATACAGCGGTTTAAATACTTCGAAATTTTAAAAAATCAAAAATACCCTTCCACATATTTTGAATATAGCGTCTGAACCGTTTCTCTCCGAAAAACCCGAATGAAATGTGTCAAAAGAGGAGAGTTTCGCGCATGAAGAGAGCCGAAAAAATCCTAAATACGCCTACTAGAAGATAAGATACAGTGGTTTAATAATTCCGAAATTTTAAAAAATCAAAAATACCCTTCCACTATTTTGAATATAGCGTCTGAACCGTTTCTCTCTGAAAAACCCGAATGAAATCAATCGAAAGAGGAGAGTTTCGCGCTTGTAAGGAGCCAAAAAAATCCTAAATACGCCTACTAGAAGATAAGATACAGTGGTTTAAATACTTCGAAATTTTAAAAAATCAAAAATACCCTACCACTCTTTTGAATATAGCGTCTGAACCGTTTCTCTCCGAAAAACCCGAAAGAAAGTATTCGAAAGAGGAGAGTTTCGCGTTTGTAAGAAGCTAAAAAAATCCTAAATACGCCTACTAGAAGATAAGATACAGCTGTTTAAATACTTCGAAATTATTAAAAAATCAAAAATACCCTTCCACTATTATGATTATAGCGTCTGAACCGTTTCTCTCCGAAAAAACGGAATGAAACGAGTCGAAAGAGGAGAGTTTCGCGCTTGAAATGAGCCCAAAAAATCCTAAATACGTCTACTAGAAGATAAGATACAGCGGTTTAAATATTCCGAAATTTTAAAAAATCAAAAATACCCTTCCACTCTTTTGAATATAGCGTCTGAACCGTTTCTCTCCGAAAAAACCGAATGAAATGAGTCGAAAGAGGAGTGTACCGCGCTTGAAAGGAGACAAAAAAATCCTAAATACGCCTACAAGAATATGAGATACAGTGGCTTAAAAATTCCGAAATTTTAAGAAATCAAAAATACCATTCCACTATTTTGAATATAGCGTCTGAACCGTTTCTCTCTGAAAAACCCGAATGAAATAAGTCGAAAGAGGAGAGTTTCGCGCTTGTAAGGAGCCAAGAAATACGTCTACTAGAACATAAGATACAGTGGTTTAAAAACTTCAAAATTTTAAAAAATCAAAAATATCCTTCCACTATTTTGATTATAGCGTCTGAACCGTTTCTCTCCGGAAAACCGGAATGAAACGATTCGAATGAGGAGAGTTTCGCGCTTGAAATTAGCCAAAAAATCCTAAATACGCCTACTAGTAGATAAGATACAGAGGTTTAAATACTTCCGAAATTTTAAAAAATCAAAAATACCCTTCCACAATTTTGAATATAGCATCTGAACCGTTCCTCTCCGAAAAACCCGAACGAAAGGATTCGAAAGAGGAGAGTTTCGCGCTTGAAGAGAGACAAAAAAATCCTAAATACGCCTACTAGAAGATAAGATACAGCGGTTTAAATATTCCGAAATTTTAAAAAATCAAAAATACCCTTCCACTATTTTGAATATAGCGTCTGAACCGCTTCTCTCCGAAAAACCGGAATGAAATGAGACGAAAGAGGAGAGTTTCGCGCTTGAAAGGAGCCAAAAAAATCCTAAATACGCCTACTAGAAGATAAGATACCGCGGTTTAAAGACTTCGAAATTTTAAAAAATCAAAAATACACTTCCAATCTTTTGAATATAGCGTCTGAACCGTTTCTCTCCGAAAAACCCGAATGAAAAGATTCGAAAGAGGAGAGTTTCGCGCATGAAGGGAGACAAAAAAATCCTAAATACGCCGACTAGAAGATAAGATACAGCGGTTTAAAGACTTCGAAATTTTAAAAAATCAATGATACACTTCCAATCTTTTGAATATAGCGTCTGAACCGTTCCTCTCCGAAAAACCCGAATGAAAGGATTCGAAAGGGGAGAGTTTCGCACTTGTAAGTAGCCAAAAAAATCCAAAATACGCCTACTAGAAGATAAGATACTGCGGTTAAAATACTTCGAAATTTTGAAAAATCAAAAATACCCTACCAATCTTTTGAATATAGCGTCTGAACCGATTCACTCCGAAATACCCGAATGATATGATTTGAACGAGGAGAGATTCGCGCATGTAAGGAGCCAAAAAAATCCTAAATACGCCTACTAGAAGATAAGATACAGCGGTTTAAAGACTTCGAAATTTTAAAAAATCAATGATACACTTCCAATCTTTTGAATATAGCGTCTGAACCGTTCCTCTCCGAAAAACCCGAATGAAAGGATTCGAAAGGGGAGAGTTTCGCACTTGTAAGTAGCCAAAAAAATCCAAAATACGCCTACTAGAAGATAAGATACAGCGGTTTAAATACTCCGAAATTTTAAAAAATCAAAAATACCCTTACACTATTTTGAATATAGCGTCTGAACCGTTCATCTCCGAAAAACCCGAATGAAAGGATTCGAAAGGGGAGAGTTTCGCGCTTGTAAGGAGCCAAAAAAATCCAAAATACGCCTACTAGAAGATAAGATACAGCGGTTTAGATACTCCGAAATTATAAAAAATCAAAAATACCCTTCCACAATTTTGAATATAGCGTCTGAACCGTTTCTCTCCGAAAAACCCGAATGAAATGTGTCGAAAGAGAAGAGTTTCGCGCATGAAGAGAGCCAAAAAAATCCTAAATATGCCTACTAGAAGATAAGATACAGTGGTTTAATAATTCCGAAATTTTAAAAAATCAAAAATACCCTTCCACTATTTTGAATATAGCGTCTGAAACGTTTCTCTCTGAAAAACCCGAATGAAATCAATCGAAAGAGGAGAGTTTCGCGCTTGTAAGGAGCTAAAAAAATCCTAAATACGCCTACTAGAAGATAAGATACAGCGGTTTAAATACTTCGAAATTTTGAAAAATCAAAAATACCCTACCAATCTTTTGAATATAGCGTCTGAACCGATTCTCTCCGAAAAACCCGAATGATATGATTTGAAAGAGGAGAGATTCGCGCATGTAAGAAGCCGAAAAAATCCTAAATACGCCTACTAGAGGATAAGATACAGCGGTTTAAAAATTCCGAAATTTTAAGAAATCAAAAATACCATTCCACTATTTTGAATATAGCGTCTGAACCGTTTCTCTCTGAAAAACCCGAATGAAATCAATCGAAAGAGGAGAGTTTCGCGCTTGTAAGGAGCCAAAAAAATCCTAAATACGCCTACTAGAAGATAAGATACAGCGGTTTAAATACTTCGAAATTTTAAAAAATCAAAAATACCCTTCCACAATTTTGAATATAGCGTCTGAACCGTTTCTCTCCGAAAAACCCGAATGAAATGTGTCAAAAGAGGAGAGTTTCGCGCATGAAGAGAGCCGAAAAAATCCTAAATACGCCTACTAGAAGATAAGATACAGTGGTTTAATAATTCCGAAATTTTAAAAAATCAAAAATACCCTTCCACTATTTGGAATATAGCGTCTGAACCGTTCCTCTCCGAAAAACCCGAATGAAAGGATTCGAAAGGGGAGAGTTTCGCACTTGTAAGTAGCCAAAAAAATCCAAAATACGCCTACTAGAAGATAAGATACAGCGGTTTAAATACTCCGAAATTTTAAAAAATCAAAAATACCCTTACACTATTTTGAATATAGCGTCTGAACCGTTCATCTCCGAAAAACCCGAATGAAAGGAGTCGAAAGAGGAGAGTTTCGCGCTTGTAAGGAGCCAAAAAAATCCTAAATACGCCTACTAGAAGATAAGATACAGCGGTTTAGATACTCCGAAATTATAAAAAATCAAAAATACCCTTCCACAATTTTGAATATAGCGTCTGAACCGTTTCTCTCCGAAAAACCCGAATGAAATGTGTCGAAAGAGAAGAGTTTCGCGCTTGAAGAGAGCCAAAAAAATCCTAAATACGCCTACTAGAAGATAAGATACAGTGGTTTAATAACTCCGAAATTTTAAAAAATCAAAAATACCCTTCCACTATTTTGAATATAGCGTCTGAAACGTTTCTCTCTGAAAAACCCGAATGAAATCAATCGAAAGAGGAGAGTTTCGCGCTTGTAAGGAGCTAAAAAAATCCTAAATACGCCTACTAGAAGATAAGATACAGCGGTTTAAATACTTCGAAATTTTGAAAAATCAAAAATACCCTACCACTCTTTTGAATATAGCGTCTGAACCGATTCTCTCCGAAAAACCCGAATGATATGAGTTGAAAGAGGAGAGTTTCGCGCTTGTAAGAAGCCAAAAAAATCCTAAATACGCCTACTAGAAGATAAGATACAGCGGTTTAAAAATTCCGAAATTTTAAGAAATCAAAAATACCTTTCCACTATTTTGAATATAGCGTCTGAACCGTTTCTCTCTGAAAAACCCGAATGAAATCAATCGAAAGAGGAGAGTTTCGCGCTTGTAAGGAGCCAAAAAAATCCTAAATACGCCTACTAGAAGATAAGATACAGCGGTTTAAATACTTCGAAATTTTAAAAAATCAAAAATACCCTTCCACTATTTTGAATATAGCGTCTGAACCGTTTCTCTCCGAAAAACCCGAATGAAATGAGTCAAAAGAGGAGAGTTTCGCGCTTGAAGAGAGCCAAAAAAATCCTAAATACGCCTACTAGAAGATAAGATACAGTGGTTTAATAACTCCGAAATTTTAAAAAATCAAAAATACCCTTCCACTATTTTGAATATAGCGTCTGAACCGTTTCTCTCTGAAAAACCCGAATGAAATCAATCGAAAGAGGAGAGTTTCGCGCTTGAAATGAGCCAAAAAAATCCTAAATACGCCTACTAGAAGATAAGATACAGCGGTTTAAATACTTCGAAATTTTAAAAAATCAAAAATACCCTTCCACTATTTTGAATATAGCGTCTGAACCGTTTCTCTCCGAAAAACCCGAAAGAAAGTATTCGAAAGAGGAGAGTTTCGCGCTTGAAAGAAGCTAAAAAAATCCTAAATACGCCTACTAGAAGATAAGATACAGCTGTTTAAATACTTCGAAATTTTAAAAAATCAAAAATACCCTTCCACTATTATGAATATAGCGTCTGAACCGTTTCTCTCCGAAAAACCGGAATGAAACGAGTCGAAAGAGGAGAGTTTCGCGCTTGAAATGAGCTAAAAAAATCCTAAATACGTCTACTAGAAGATAAGATACAGCGGTTTAAATACTCCGAAATTTTAAAAAATCAAAAATACCCTTCCACTCTTTTGAATATAGCGTCTGAACCGTTTCTCTCCGAAAAAACCGAATGAAATGAGTCGAAAGAGGAGTGTACCGCGCTTGAAAGTAGCCAAAAAAATCCTAAATACGCCTACAAGAAGATAAGATACAGCGGCTTAAAAACTCCGAAATTTTAAAAAATCAAAAATACCCTTCCACTATTTTGAATATAGCGTCTGAACCGTTTCTCTCTGAAAAACCCGAATGAAATAAGTCGAAAGAGGAGAGTTTCGCGCTTGTAAGGAGCCAAAAAATACGTCTACTAGAACATAAGATACAGTGGTTTAAAAACTTCGAAATTTTAAAAAATCAGAAATATCCTTCCACTATTTTGATTATAGCGTCTGAACCGTTTCTCTCCGAAAAACCAGAATGAAACGATTCGAATGAGGAGAGTTTCGCGCTTGAAATTAGCCAAAAAAATCCTAAATACGCCTACTAGTAGATAAGATACAGAGGTTTAAAAATTCCGAAATTTTAAAAAATCAAAAATACCCTTCCACTATTTTGAATATAGCATCTGAACCGTTCCTCTCCGAAAAACCCGAATGAAATGAGTCGAAAGAGGAGAGTTTCGCGCATGAATGGAGCCAAAAAAATCCTAAATACGCCTACTAGAATATAAGATTCAGCGGTTAGAAGCTCCAAAAATTTTAAAAAATCAAAAATACCCTGCCATAATTTTGAATATAGCGTCTGAACCGTTTCTCTCCGAAAAACCCGAATGAAATAAGTCGAAAGGAGAGTTTCGCGCTTGAAATGAGCCAAAAAAATCCTAAACACGCCTTCTAGAAGATAAGATACAGCGGTTTAAATACTGCGAAATTTTAAAAAATCAAAAATGCCCTTCCACTATTTTTAATATATCGTCCGAACCGTTACACTCCAAAAAACCCGAATGAAATCTGTCGAAAGAGAAGAGTTTCGCGCTTGAAATGAACCAAAAAAATCCTAAATAAGCCTACTAGAACATAAGTTACAGCGGTAAAAACACTGAAATTTTAAAAAAACAAAAATACACATCTACTATTTTGAATATAGCGTCTGAGTTGTTTCTCTCCGAACAACCCGAATGAAATGAGTCGAAAGAGGAGAGTTTCGCGCTTGAAATGAGCCAAAAAAATCCTAAATACGCCTACTAGAATATAAGATACAGCGGTTAGAAGCTCCAAAATTTTAAAAAATCAAAAATACCCTGCCATAATTTTGAATATAGCGTCTGAACCGTTTCTCTCCGAAAAACCCGAATGAAATAAGACGAAAGCGGAGAGTTTCGCGCTTGAAATGAGCCAAAAAAATCCTAAACACGCCTACTAGAAGATAAGATACAGAGGTCTATAAACTGCGAAATTTTAAAAAATCAAAAATACCCTTCCACTATTTTGAAGATAGCGTCTGAACCGTTTCCCTCCGAAAAACGCGAATGAAATGACTCGAAAGAGTAAGGTTTCGCGCTTGAATGAGCCATAAAAATCCTAAATACGCCTACTAGAAGATAAGATACAGCGGTTTAAATACTCCAAAATTTTAAAAAATCAAAAATACCCTTCCCCTATTTTGAATAGGGCGTTTGAACCGTTTCTCTCAGAAAAACCCGAATTAAATGAATCGAAAGAGGAAAGTTTCCCGCTTGAAACGAGCCAAAAAAAATCCTAAATACGCATACTAGAAGATAAGATACAGCGGTAGGAATCTCCAAAATTTTAAAAAATCAAAAATACCCTTCCACTATTTTGAATATAGCGTCTGAACCGCTTCTCTCCGAAAATCACGAATGAAATAAGCAGAAAGAGGAGAGTTTCGCGCTTGAAATGAGCGAAAAAAATCTAAATACGCCTATTAGAAGAAAAGATACAGCGCTTAGAATCTCCAAAATTTTAAAAAATCAAAAATACCCTTCCACTATTTTGAATATAGCGTCTGAACCGTTTCTCTCCGAAAAACCGGAATGAAATGACTCGAAAGAGGAGAGTTTCGCCCTTGAAATGAGCCAAAAAAACCCTAAATACGCCGACTAGAAAATAAGATACAGCAGTTAATAAATTCCGAAATTTTAAAAAATCAAAAATACCCTTACACTATTTTGAATATAGCGTCTGAACCGTTTCTCTCCGAAAAACCCGAATGAAATGACTCGAAAGAGGAGAGTTTCGCGCTTGAAATGAGCCAAAAAAATCCTAAATACGCCTACTAGAAGATAAGATACAGCGGTTTAAAAACTACGAAATTTTAAAAAATCAAAAATACCCTTCCACTATTTTGAATATAGCGTCTGAACCGTTCCTCTCCGAAAAACCCGAATGAAATGAGTCGAAAGAGGAGAGATTCGCGCTTGAAGGGAGCCAAAAAAATCCTAAATACGCCTACTAAAAGATAAGATACAGCGGTTTAAAGACTCCGAAATTTTAAAAAATCAAAAATACCCTTCCACTATTCTAAATATAGCGTCTGAACCGTTTCTCTCCGAAAAACCCGAATGAAATTAGTCGAAAGAGGAGAGTTTCGCGCTTGAAATAAGCCAAAAAAATCCTAAACACGCCTACTAGAAGATAAGATACAGCGGTTTAAAAACTCCGAAATTTTAAAAAATCAAAAATACCCTTCCACTTTTTTGAATATAGCGTCTGAACCGTTTCTCTCCGAAAAACACGAATGAAAATGAGTCGAAAGAGGAGAGTTTCGCGCTTGAAACGAGCCAAAAAAATCCTAAACACGCCTACTAGAAGATAAGATACAGCGGTTTAAAGACATCGAAATTTTAAAAAATCAAAAATACCCTCCACTCTTTTGAATATAGCGTCTGAACCGTTTCTCTCCGAAAAACCCGAATGAAAAGAGTCGAAAGAGGAGAGTTTCGCGCTTGAAACGAGCCAAAAAAATCCTAAATACGCCTACTAGAAGATAAGATACAGCGGTTTAAAGACATCGAAATTTTAAAAAATCAAAAATACCCTTCCACTATTTTGAATATAGCGTCTGAACCGTTCCTCTCCGAAAAACCCGAATGAAAGGATTCGAAAGAGGAGAGGTTCGCGCTTAAAATGAGCCAAAAAAATCCTAAATACGCCTACTAGAAGATAATATACAGCGGGTTAAAAACTACGAAATATTAAAAAATCAAAAATACCCTCCCACTATTTTGAATATAGCGTCTGAACCGTTTCTCTCCGAAGAACCCGAATGAAATGAGGCGAAAGAGGAGAGTTTCCAGCATGAAGGGAGCCAAAAAAATCCTAAATACGCCTACTAGAAGATAAGATACAGCGGTTTAAAAACTCCTTAATTTTAAAAAATCAAAAATACCCTTCCACTCTTTTGAATATAGCGTCTTAACCGTTTCTCTCAGAAAAACAGGAATGAAACGAGTCGAAAGAGGAGAGTTTCGCGCTTGAAACGAGCCAAAAAATCCTCAATACGCCTACTAGAAGATAAGATACAGCGTTTTAAATATTCCGAAATTTTAAAAAATCAAAAATACCCTTCCACTATTTTGAATATAGCGTCTGAACCGTTTCTCTCCGAAAAACCCGAATGAAATGAGTCGAAAGAGGTGAGTTCCGCGCTTAAAATGAGCCAAAAAATCCTAAATTCGCCTACTAGAAGATAAGATACAGCGGTTTAAATATTCTGAAATTTTATAAAATCAAAAATACCCTTCGACTATTATGAATATAGCGTCTGAACCGTTTCTCTCCAAAAACCCGAATGAAATGAGTCGAAAGAGAAGTGTACCGCGCTTGAAATGAGCCAAAAATATCCTAAATACGCCTACTAGAAGATAAGATACAGCGGTTTAAATATTCCGAAATTTTAAAAATTCAAAAATACCCTTCCACTATATTGAAGATAGCATCTGAACTGTTTCTCTCCGGATAACCGGAATGAAACGAGTCGAAAGAGAAGAGTTTCGCGCTTGAAATGAGCCCAAAAAATCCTTAATAAGCCTACTAGAAGATAAGATACAGAGGTTTCAAAATTCCGAAATTTTAAGAAATCAAAAATACCCTCCAATCTTTTGAATATAGCGTCTGAACCGTTTCTCTCCGAAAAACCTGAATGAAATGAGTCGAAAGAGGAGAGTTCCGCGCTTAAAATGAGCCAAAAAAATCCTAAATTCGCCTACTAGAAGATAAGATACAGCGGTTTAAAAATTCTGAAATTTTATAAAATCATAAATACCCTTCCACTATTTAGAATATAGCGTCTGAACCGTTTCTCTCCGAAAATCACGAATGAAATAAGCAGAAAGAGGAGAGTTTCGCGCTTGAAATGAGCGAAAAAATCTAAATACGCCTATTAGAAGAAAAGATACAGCGGTTAGAATCTCCAAAATTTTAAAAAATCAAAAATACCCTTCCACTATTTTGAATATAGCGTCTGAACCGTTTCTCTCCGAAAAACCGGAATGAAACGAGTCGAAAGAGGAGAGTTTCGCGCTTGAAACGAGCCAAAAAAATCCTAAATACGCCTACTAGAAGATAAGATACAGCGGTTTAAAGACATCGAAATTTTAAAAAATCAAAAATACCCTCCAATCTTTTGAATATAGCGTCTGAACCGTTTCTCTCCGAAAAACCGGAATGAAAATAGTCGAAAGAGGAGAGTTTCGCGCTTGAAACGAGCCAAAAAAGTGCTAAATACGCGTACTAGAAGATAAGATACAGCGGTTTAGATACTCCGAAATTTTAAAAAATCAGAAATGGCCTTCCACTATTTTGAATATAGCGTCTGAACCGTTTCTCTCCGAAAAACCCGAATGAAATTAGTCGAAAGAGGAGAGTTTCCAGCATGAAGGGAGCCAAAAATATCCTACATACGCCTACTAGAAGATAAGATACAGAGGTTTAAAAATTCCGAAATTTTAAATAATCAAAAATACCCTTCCACTTTTATGAATATAGCGTCTGAACCGTTTCTTTCCGAAAAGCACGAATGAAATGAGTCGAAAGAGGAGAGTTTCGCGTTTGAAATAAGCCAAAAAAATCCTAAACACGCCTACAAGAAGATACGATACAGTGGTTTAAAAATTACGAAATTTTAAAACATCAAAAATACCCTTCCACTCTTTTTAATATAGCGTTTGAACCGTTTCTCTACGAAAAACCCGAATGAAATGATTCGAAAGAGGAGGGATTCGCGCTTGTTGGGATCCAAGAAAATCCTAAATACGCCTACTAAAAGATAAGATACAGCGGTTTAAAGACTCCGAAATTTTAGAAAATCAAAAATACCCTTCCACTATTCTAAATATAGCGTCTGATCCGTTTCTCTCCGAAAAACCCGAATGAAATTAGTCGAAAGAGGAGAGTTTCGCGCTTGAAATAAGCCAAAAAAATCCTAAACACGCCTACTAGAAGATAGGATACAGCGGTTTAAAAACTCCGAAATTTTAAAAAATCAAAAATACCCTTCCACTTTTATGAATATAGCGTCTGAACCGTTTCTTTCCGAAAAGCACGAATGAAACGAGTCGAAAGAGGAGAGTTTCGCGCTTGAAACGAGCCAAAAAAATCCTAAATACGCCTACTAGAAGATAAGATACAGCGGTTTAAAGACATCGAAATTTTAAAAAATCAAAAATACCCTTCCACTTTTATGAATATAGCGTCTTAACCGTTTCTCTCAGAAAAACAGGAATGAAACGATTCGAAAGAGGAGAGGTTTCGCGCTTGAAATGAGCCAAAAAAATCCTAAATACGCCTACTAGAAGATAAGATACAGCGTGTTAAAAACTACGAAATATTAAAAAATCAAAAATACCCTTCCACTATTTTGAATATAGCGTCTGAACCGCTTCTCTTCAGAAAAACCCGAATGAAACGAGTCGAAAGAGGAGAGTTTCGCGCTTGAAACGAGCCAAAAAAATCCTAAATACGCCTACTAGAAGATAAGATACAGCGATTTAAAAATTCTGAAATTTTAAAAAATCAAAAATACCCTTCGACTCTTTTGAATATAGCGTCTGAACCGTTTCTCTCCGAAAAACCCGAATGAAATGAGTCGAAAGAGGAGTGTACCGCGCTTGAAATGAGCCAAAAATATCCTAAATACGCCTACTAGAAGATAAGATACAGCGGTTTAAAAATTCCGAAATTTTAAAAAATCAAAAATACTCTTCCACTATTTTGAAGATAGCATCTGAACTGTTTCTCTCCGAATAACCGGAATGAAACGAGTCGAAAGAGGAGAGTTTCGCGCTTGTAAATGAGCCAAAAAAATCCTAAATACGCCTACTAGAAGATAAGATACAGCGGTTTAAATACTTCGAAATTTTAAAAAATCAAAAATACCCTACCAATCTTTTGAATATAGCGTCTGAACCGTTTCTCTCCGAAAAACCCGAATGAAATGAGTCGAAAGAGGAGAGTATTCGCGCTTGAAATGAGCCAAAAAAATCCTAAATACGCCTACTAGAAGATAAGATACAGCGGTTTAAAAACTTCGAAATTTTAAAAAATCAATAAATACCCTTCCACTCTTTTGAATATAGCGTCTGAACCGTTTCTCTCCGAAAAACCCGAATGAAATGAGCCGAAAGAGGAGAGTTTCGCGCTTGAAATGAGCAAAAAAAATCCTAAATACGCCTACTAGAAGATAAGATACAGCGGTTTAAAAATTCCGAAATTTTAAAAAATCAAAAATACCCTACCACTCTTTTGAATATAGCGTCTGAACCGTTTCTCTCCGAAAAACCGGAATGAAACGAGTCGAAAGAGGAGAGTTTCGCGCTTGAAATGAGCCAAAAAAATCCTAAATACGCCTACTAGAAGATAAGATACAACGGTTTAAAACATTCCGAAATTTTAAAAAATCTAAAATACCCTTCCACTCTTTTGAATATAGCGTCTGAACCGTTTCTCTCCGAAAAACCGGAATGAAACGAGTCGAAAGAGGAGAGTTTCGCGCTTGAAACGAGCCAAAAAAATCCTAAATACGCCTACTAGAAGATAAGATACAGCGGTTTAAATACTCCGAAATTTTAAAAAATCAAAAATACCCTTCCACTTTTTTGAATATAGCGTCTGAACCGTTTCTCTCAGAAAAACCCGAATGAAACGATTCGAAAGAGGAGAGTTTCGCGCTTGAAATGAGCCCAAAAAATCCTAAATACGCCTACTAGAAGATAAGATACAGCGTTTTAAAAATTCCGAAATTTTAAAAAATCAAAAATACCCTTCCACTATTTTGAATATAGCGTCTGAACCGTTTCTCTCCGAAAAACCCGAATGAAACGAGTCGAAAGAGGAGAGTTTCGCGCATGAAGCGAGCCAAAAAAATCCTAAATACGCCTACTAGAAGATAAGATACAGCGGTTTAAAAATTCCTTAATTTTTAAAAATCTAAAATACCCTTCCACTACTTTGAATATAGCGTCTGAACAGTTTCTCTCCGAAAAACCCGAATGAAATGAGTCGAAAGAGGAGAGTACCGCGCTAGAAATGAGCCAAAAAAATCCTAAATACGCCTACTAGAAGATAAGATACAGCGGTTTAAATATTCCGAAATTTTAAAAAATCAAAAATACCCTTCCACTATTTTGAATATAGCATCTGAACTGTTTCTCTCCGATATACCCGAATGAAATGAGTCGAAAGAGGAGTGTACCGCGCTTGAAATGAGCCAAAAATATCCTAAATACGCCTACTAGAAGATAAGATACAGCGGTTTAAAAATTCCGAAATTTTAAAAAATCAAAAATACTCTTCCACTATTTTGAAGATAGCGTCTGAACCGTTTCTCTCCGAAAAACCGGAATGAAACGAGTCGAAAGAGGAGAGTTTCGCGCTTGAAACGAGCCAAAAAAATCCTAAATACGCCTACTACAAGATAAGATACAACGGTTTAAACATTCCAAAATTTTTAAAAATCTAAAATACCCTTCCACTATTTTGAATATAGCGTCTGAACCATTTCTCGTCGACAAACCGGAATGAAACGAGTCGAAAGAGGAGAGTTTCGAGCATGAAGGGAGCCAAAAATATCCTAAATACGCCTACTAGAAGATAAGATACAGCGGTTTAAAAATTCCTTAATTTTTAAAAATCTAAAATACCCTTCCACTTTTATGAATATAGCGTCTTAACCGTTTCTCTCAGAAAAACAGGAATGAAACGATTCGAAAGAGGAGAGTTTCGCGCTTGAAACGAGCCAAAAAATCCTCAATACGCCTACTAGAAGATAAGATACAGCGGTTTAAAAATTCCGAAATTTTAAAAAATCATAAATACCCTTCCACTGTTTTGAATATAGCGTCTGAACAGTTCCTCTCCGAAAAACCCGAATGAAATGAGGCGAAAGAGGAGAGTTTCTCGCATGAAGGGAGCCAAAAAAATCCTAAATACGCCTATTAGAAGATAAGATACAAAGTTTTAAACATTCCGAAATTTTAAAAAATCTAAAATACCCTTCCACTATTTTGAATATAGCGTCTGAACCGTTTCTCTCCGAAAAACCGGAATGAAAAGAGTCGAAAGAGGAGAGTTTCGCGCTTGAAACGAGCCAAAAAAATCCTAAATACGCGTACTAGAAGATAAGATACAGCGGTTTAGATACTCCGAAATTTTAAAAAATCAGAAATGGCCTTCCACTATTTTGAATATAGCGTCTGAACCGTTTCTCTCCGAAAAACCCGAATGAAATGAGTCGAAAGAGGAGAGTTTCGAGCATGAAGGGAGCCAAAAATATCCTAAATACGCCTACTAGAAGATAAGATACAGCGGTTTAAAAATTCCTTAATTTTTAAAAATCTAAAATACCCTTCCACTTTTATGAATATAGCGTCTTAACCGTTTCTCTCAGAAAAACAGGAATGAAACGATTCGAAAGAGGAGAGTTTCGCGCTTGAAACGAGCCAAAAAATCCTCAATACGCCTACTAGAAGATAAGATACAGCGTTTTAAATATTCCGAAATTTTAAAAAATCAAAAATACCCTTCCACTATTTTGAATATAGCGTCTGAACAGCTTCTCTCCAAAAAACCGAATGAAATGAGTCGAAAGAGGAGAGTTTCGCGCATGAAGGGAGCCAAAAAAATCCTAAATACGCCTACTAGAAGATAAGATACAGGGATTGAAAAATTCTGAAATTTTGAAAAATCAAAAATACCCTACGAATCTTTTGAATATTGCTTCTGAACCGTTTCTCTCCGAAAAACCCGAATGAAATGAGTCGAAAGAGGAGTGTACCGCGCTTGAAATGAGCCAAAAATATCCTTAATACGCCTACTAGAAGATAAGATACAGCGGTTTAAATATCCGAAATTTTAAAAAATCAAAAATACTCTTCCACTATTTTGAAGATAGAATCTGAACCGTTTCTCTCCGAAAAACAGGAATGAAACGAGTCGAAAGAGGAGAGTTTCGCGCTTGAAACGAGCCAAAAAAATCCAAAATACGCGTACTAGAAGAGAAGATACAGCGGTTTAAAGACATCGAAATTTTAAAAAATCAAAAATACCCTCCAATCTTTTGAATATATCGTCTGAACCGTTTCTCTCCGAAAAACCCGAATTAAATGAGTCGAAAGAGGAGAGTTTCGAGCATGAAGGGAGCCAAAAAAATCCTAAATACGCCTACTAGAAGATAAGATACAGCGTTTTAAAAATTCCGAAATATTAAAAAATCAAAAATACCCTTCCACTATTTTGAATATAGCGTCTGAACAGTTTCTCTCCGAAAAACCCGAATGAAATGAGTCGAAAGAGGAGAGTTTCGCGCACGAAGGGAGCCAAAAAAATCCTAAATACGCCTACTAGAAGGTAAGATACAGCGGTTTAAAAATTCCTTAATTTTTAAAAATCTAAAATACCCTTCCACTATTTTGAATATAGCGTCTGAACCGTTTCTCTCCGAAAAACCGGAATGAAACGAGTCGAAAGAGGAGAGTTTCGCGCTTGAAACGAGCCAAAAAAATCCTAAATTCGCCTACTAAAAGATAAGATACAGCGTTTTAAAAATTCCGAAATTTTAAAAAATCAAAAATACCCTTCCACTACTTTGAATATAGCGTCTGAACAGCTTCTCTCCAAAAAACCCGAATGAAATGAGTCGAAAGAGGAGAGTTTCGCGCATGAAGGGAGCCAAAAAAATCCTAAATACGCCTACTAGAAGATAAGATACAGCGGTTTAAAAATTTCGAAATTTTAAAAAATCAAAAATACCCTTACCCTTTTTTGAATATTGCTTCTGAACCGTTTCTCTCCGAAAAACCCGAATGAAATGAGTCGAAAGAGGAGTGTACCGCGCTTGAAATGAGCCAAAAATATCCTAAATACGCCTACTAGAAGATAAGATACAGCGGTTTAAAAATTCCTTAATTTTTAAAAATCTAAAATACCCTTCCACTTTTATGAATATAGCGTCTTAACCGTTTCTCTCAGAAAAACAGGAATGAAACGATTCGAAAGAGGAGAGTTTCGCGCTTGAAACGAGCCAAAAAATCCTCAATACGCCTACTAGAAGATAAGATACAGCGTTTTAAATATTCCGAAATTTTAAAAAATCAAAAATACCCTTCCACTATTTTGAATATAGCGTCTGAACAGCTTCTCTCCAAAAAACCGAATGAAATGAGTCGAAAGAGGAGAGTTTCGCGCATGAAGGGAGCCAAAAAAATCCTAAATACGCCTACTAGAAGATAAGATACAAGCGGTTTAAAAT